>NC_142096.1:23652768-23810518 GCF_054644295.1 Miniopterus natalensis
TAGTCATAAGACCTATATTACAAACCAAACTGGCTTCCTTTTTGCTTCAAGAAAAGAGTTACAGTATTGCTGATAACAGTCATTAAGATTATAATGGCAGATCACGGCATCTGTTTTTATCAGGCTGCCTTTAACTATAAATTCCAGAAAAGCAATAAAGATCAGTATACATTGTCTTTCAAAACAGAACCTTCTAGATATGAGACAGCAAAATTCTTGAGAGTAATCTCCTCTCTACCTTTGGGAATTCATTCCAATCGCTGATTTTCCAAACCCATGCTTTGGAGACCTTAAACATGAAGTTTCTTTCAAAATGGATTTTGTTTTGTTTGGGTGGGTAAGGATATTGTTCCTATTTTCTACGTTTACAATGTACTTTTTAAAAAGTTTGTGAGTTTTCCTTTCTTGATTTAATTTATATTTTGGCCAGTTAAGATTTTTTTTGTTTTTCAATTAAATCAAAATTTATTATGAGATTATGTAATAGTAATATAAACGAAGTATAAAAAAGCCTCCACCATAACTCATCCACCAAAAAATCTAAAGCATTATGTAGGACTATATTATGGATCTGTCACTGGATATAACTTTATCTTGATAGCAAAAAGTATGGAAAATAAAAAACTCTAAAATTTCAAAATATGATTTTAAAGAAGTAGAAAATTCATTATGCTTTTGAGCCTACAGAGGCTAAAATTTAAATGAAAATCTTGTTGAAATAACTGCCGTAGATTATGCATCATTTCTGTAAATAAAAAATTTTGAGACTTGCCTAAACATGAGACATAGCTCCTTTTTCAAAACAAGTTATGAATAATATTTTTTTCTGAAAAGATTTTCTGCAGTGCACATCTTATTGAAGGGGAGCACCTTCCAACTGAGCAGTATGGGGCTCGAAAGAACAATTAAATTGTGGACTATAAAAGTGTACTATATTTTTAATGTCAAACTTCTAAAATCTGACTACTGAAACTGTAATAAAATAATTACATTTAAGAAATAAAATTTCAGACTTACTTTTGTGACACAGTTACACTCATCCAAAAATGTGTATTTGGTGTACTTCTAATTGTCTCATTTTATCAGTAACCTAGTTTCCTGTATACTTACCTTATTCTTTTTCTCTAATTTCCCAACATCTGTCTCATTCTTTTCTACTTGGAACCTTTGGGATCATCTTTAACCCTGGTATCCTGAAATACCATGATATGCTTTTGTGTTTAATCCATGTGCTGGGTACTCAGTGGATCCTTTTAATTTAGGAGACTCATGTCCTACATTTTTGGGAAATATTAAGATATTTTTGACAGAAACTTTATTTTTAAATTTTTAAATATATCCTTATTGGTTTCAGAGAGAGAAAAGGAGAGGGAGAGAGAGAGATAGAAACATCAATGATGAGCATGTACCTGAGCATGTACCCTGACCGGAATCGAACCCTGATCGCCTGGATCCTAGGTCGATGCTCAACCGCTGAGCCACGCCTGGCCGGGCAGAAACTTTAAATTATTATGCATTGGGAATGGCCTGCAAAGTTTCTGCTGAAAAATCATCTTATAGTCTTATGGCAGGTCCTTTGTAAGTAACTCGCTGCTTTCCTCTTGATACCTTTAGGATTTTCCCTTTCTCTTTAATTTTTGACAATTTAATAATGTGTCTTGGTATAGACCTTCTTGGGTCCATCTTGTGTGGGACTCTGTGCTTCCTGGATCTGAATGTCTCTTTTCTTCCCCAGGTTAGCAAAGTGTTCAGCTATTATTTCTTCAAATAAGTTTTCTGCCCTTTAAGAAGGAAATTTTACCTTTTGCAATAGCATGGATGGACCTGGAGATTATTATGCTAAGTGAAATAAGCCAGTCAGAGAAAGACAAATACCATATGGTCTCACTTATATGTGGAAACTAATGAGCAAAATAGAATGAAGAACAAAGTAGAAACAGAGGCGTGGATACGTGGACCAGACTGACAGCTGTCAGAGGGGAAGGGGGCGGGAATGGATGAGAGAAGGTGAGGGGATTAGTCAAAGAACATATAAGCATAACCCTTAGACACAGCCAATAGTGTGGTGATAGCCAAAGGGAAGGGAGGAGCTGGGTGGAGGCCAGCAAAGGGGGAGAAAATTGTAACATCTGTAACAGTGTCAACAACAAAAACAAAGAAAAATAAAATGAAAAAAAAAGTTTTCTGACCTTTTGTCTTTCTCCTCTCCTTCTGGAACACCCGTAATGAGAATTTATTTATTTATTTATTTATTTATTTATTTATTTATTTATTTATTTATTTATTTATTTTTTAAATATATCTTTATTGATTTCAGAGAGAGGAAGGGAGAGGGAGAGAAAGACAGAAACATCAATGATGAGAGAGTCATTGATCAAGCCCATAACCCAGGCATGTGCCCTGACCGGGAATCGAACCCCGATCGCCTAGATCCTAGGTCGACACTCAACAGCTGAGCCATGCCCAGCCAGGCGGTAATGAGAATTTAGTACACTTGATGTTGTCCTAGAGGTCCCTTAAACTGCCTTGTTTTTAAAATTCTTTTTTCTTTTTGCTGTTCAGCTTGGGTGATTTCCACTACTCTAACTTCCAGGTTGTGGATTCATTCTTCTGTATCATCTAATCTCCTTTCATTCCTTCTAGTGTGTTTTTTCATTTTGGTTATTGTATTCTCTAAAGGAGATTGGTACTTTCTCACATTTCTATCTCTTTATTGAAGTTCTCACTGTACCCATCCACCCTTCTCCTGAGTTTAGTGAGCATCTTTATGACCATTATTTTAAAGTCTTTACCAGGTAGATTGCTTATACTGTATCTCCATTCCATTTAGCTCTTTTTCTGTGGTTTCATTTTGTTCTTTCATTTGAAACATGTTCCTTTCTCTAATTCTCTGTGTTTGTTTCTATGTATTAGGGAGATCTTCTCGTCTTGAGGAAGTGGTCTTATGTAGGAGATGTCCTGTGGAGCCCAGCAGCACAATCCCCTCTGGCCAGCAGAGCCAGGTACTCCAGGTTTTTCCCTGTGTAAGCTTCATGCACCCTTCTGTTGTGGTGGGACTATGACTGTTGCAGGCATGCTGTTGGATGGGACTGGCCCCCAGCATGGCTGGCTGAGAGGCCTGGCCTGTGCCTACTGTGGGTGCGCTATGGGCTGGTGTACCCATTTTCAAATCATTGTTATTGAGACGCTGAGAGAACAACAACATTAAAAATTTTTTGGAAAAAAATAATTACTCTCTCACCTTTGAAGCACTCATTTTAATTTATGCATGTTACTTTATAGTCCTATTGATAGGTAAATATTTTTATATAGGTGCAATTTC
This sequence comes from Miniopterus natalensis, assembly GCF_054644295.1. Taxonomy (NCBI): domain Eukaryota; kingdom Metazoa; phylum Chordata; class Mammalia; order Chiroptera; family Miniopteridae; genus Miniopterus; species Miniopterus natalensis. The sequence continues at coordinate 23,656,091 of NC_142096.1, forward strand.
AGATTCTTTTTCTTAAAATAATGACATTATTTGAAAGTTTCTTTTTCAAAAGCTAGTGTTGCCATTTACCTCTGTAGGTGACTTTTAATAAGCCTATGTTCACAAACATCAAGTGCGAAGGGCTGAAAACGAGAGCCTTGCCATTACATAATCTTGGCACTGATTACTAAAATCTCTAGCATGTTATTTGACCTTCCCAGCTTGACCTAAATTTCATTTTATGCTCATGTTTTAAAGTATCCCACCCCCAATATTTTATTCAATTTTGTGGGAAAATAAATAAAGTATCTGATGTTTTAAGGAACTATATAACAATTTTTTAAAACAACCAAGACTTGTTTAGCTTACTTACAATAGAGTGGCCAAGTGTTGCCATGAAAGATGAAACATCACCAGGACAAAGTACATGAGAAAATTATCGGGAGCATCACCTTTACAAAGGAGAAATAAAAAGAAGAGGAAAGCTTTAACTTGCCAGGAGGTCAAGTCTCCTAGAAAGAAAGTATTAGGTACTGTTGAATTTCCATGACTTTTCTAATTTAGTATTTTAAGGATCACTAAGCTGTAATTTTTATCTAGAAAGACTTCTGCAAAAGAAGTGCTGGTTTTCTTAGTTTAACTGCCTGTTATGAATTCAGATTTTATATATTACTAAACATACTTGCAAAATTCTGTTATATTCTTATTCAAATAGAGATGGGAAAAGTATTCTAGAAGAACCTAAAGAAAATATATTTGAAAATAATACTTTGGTGATTTTTCTATGATTTTTCAAAGCACATTTAAAATTGTCTCACTGCTTCTTTTCTGTTTTTTTCTAGTAGGAAAATTATAACATCTTAAATACTGAAAGGCTTTAAATAGCTGAGATGATTTACAGAAAGCACTAAAAGAATAGTCCTCAGATCTACAATATACGTCATTCATCTTTCTCTGAGAATAAATCTTTGTTCTTGTTTCATATCACACATTGATGATGAATGGTTTAAGAAGGTCTTCTAATCACTCCTGCCTTCAGATACAAATAAATCATGATCTAATCTAGAAGGATAAATTTTACGCAGGGAGCTAAAACACTTTTCTAACACTGCCTGTTTTCCTTCTGGTTGTGTAAATCCAACCTGCTGGGCTGACCTCAGAGTCTACGCCTAGATTTACATTAAGGCCCCTGGTAAACTCAGTCCCAGGCATAATCTGTCCAGATAGCATAGTTCATCTTTGATGTTTTCCATCTCCCCTATTGGGGCCTCTTTTCTTTCAGGCCACACCTGCTGTCTTGCCTGCCACGCACCTGTGATAACAGCCCTGGGCTAGGGTCGAAGGTGGGCTGGCACTGGGAACATTCTGGGGGGTTGAACCTGAGTTTCATTTCCACGTTACTGTTCCTCGTTTTCTCAACGAGGCTATTTCCTCTCAGACAATTCTGTTAAAGATCCCTGAAGACTCAGAGGAATATGGCTCCAAGTGTAAAGTTTGCTCACTGTAATAGGAAAGTTTTTTTTCTCCTGGAGAAGCAGACTACTTTTACAACACATGATTTGTTTCTGTGTGGCCATGTCTATGTTTCAACCGTGTGTTGCTCACAGGATGAGCATACAGTGACTGACAAAATGAGATCAAGAGCAGACTGAAGCTGGGGATGCTGAGGTTCACATCCCCTTTTTTGCACAAGTCTTTTTGAGGCTTTGGAAAAGGCCTCAGCAATGTGTTCACACAGTAGATGTTTTCTCAAAATTTGCAAAATAAAGACATTCACCCTCAGTTAACAGTATCCTCTTGCCCCTTGACTTCCTTTCGGCCGCACTTGCCCTTGTTGCATGTGTTGCAGTGGCTGTGGGTATTACAGGATTCTGGTAAGGGGAAGTTTTCAGTTGGTGATACATTTATCTAGAAAAACTTCTGCAAAAGAAGTGCTGGTTTTCTTAGTTTAACTGCCTGTTATGAATTAGGTACCGTTTAGGTTTCATAAAATACATGTATGTGGTTTGCAGTCATTTCTGTGATTAAACTATAGCTACGAGTCCTGGGAAGGGAACGGCTTCCGTGAATACTTCTGCCTCTCACTGTGCTGACCCACCCGGCATCGCGAATAGGTGCAAGCGAATGGGTCCTGTCGCACCTCTGAACAGGACCATGTAGGTAAGTGGTAGAGAAACATGTCTTAAATATTCTAACCTAGTCTATGGAAAATTCTTCCAGTCATCATATGTATAAAATTGCAAGCAGAGGATTCAGCTTGAATTAAAGCCAACGCGTAACTATAGCTTTCCAGTTGGAATGTATATGATGATGCAGCATCTGCAGTTACCAAGACACCATATATGTCTTCCTTTTGTGACGTGAATAGTGTGACATTGAATTGATCAAAATTCTTTTGGTATTAGGGCACGAACCTGTAGCAGTACTAAAAACAGCGAATATGTCTATGTATGAGGTTGGGATGATTTATACACCCTAAATTTCAATATCTAAAACAAATTTTGTCCTGGCCAGGTCGCTCAGTTGATTGGATCATTGCCTCCTACACCAAAAGGTTCTGGGTTTGAGTCCTAGTCAGGGCACATACTTAGGTTGCAGGTTCAATCCCTGATCCAGGCGTGTATGGGAGGCAACTGATCAATGTTTTTCTCTCTCCCTCTCTCTCTTAAACCAATAAAAAACATATCCTTGGGTCAGAATGAAAAAAAAAGTAAATAAATAAAACAAATTTTGAACAACTATACTGGAGAAAAACCTAAATCACATTCCATTATCTTTATAGAAGATGATAGTGAAAAATAGCTGTTGCATAAAGGAGCTACCAAAGAATATCAAACCAAAAGAATCTGGAAGTATTATAATGGTATGTCAGGCAGTTAATTAATAAAAATATGCGATTTTCCTGGAGTTTGTATTATTTGTGGTATTTCTCAGCATTTAAAAAAGTTTAAACTTACTGTGATTTTTAGTATTCTAATTTTTACCTAATTTTGCACTATTTTCTTTTCACAGGGTCCCAGTTATGTCAACTTCTGTCTGTATGAAACCCAATCTGCCTCTGAATGAGACAAGAAGGGCTGAGTCAGGCTGAGCCCTGGCATCTGACACAATGAGCTAATAAAGTAAGAAATTAAATTAGTAAGAAAAGATAGGGTCAAGGGACTATAAGGTAGGAAGGAGTGGGGTGAGTTTTGTTTAAATAGTACATTTTCTGTTAGTGAATATAATGGGCACATGTTTAGATGATATTACTTAGAGAGTATGTGACTTGATTATATATTTAAATTTTTACTGAATTTATTGAACTCCACTGCCTTTCTCCCATTCTAAAATGTCTTATTAGCTGCTTAGCACTGAAGGAATATCAGTGTTAAACATTTTTTAAAGCCTAGTTTTGGGTTTTTTGTTTGTTTGTTTGTTTGTTTTGCTACCTAGATTTTTAAATGCATTCTTCCATTTATATTAGAAGAATTTTATCTAAACTACACAACCCAAAACATATAGTAAAATACTCACGGGATTACTGAATTAAATTATCTTCCCTACCTACTTCTCTAGGGCTCTGACGAGGGGAGCCTACTTTTCATCTCAAGTATATTTACAAACTCAGCTCCTTAGAAATTGTAACTAGTGTCAGGCACATGAAAAGCAATAGATTACCACGCATTCTAGAACCAGTTTTCTTGGTTCTGCCTCTATAAATCCTTGCTATGGTGATTAGTTAATTCTTACTCTTCATTCCAAAGGTCTGAAGTTCTGGGGCAAGCAAAGGCACATTGTTGGTGGCAGATTCTTGTCCTTGGAATTTGCATTCTTTGTTATCCTTTTGAAATTGGGTGGTTTCTGATCCTATCTACCCCACATACCTAGTGCCTCATAAAGTGCTATGCACTGTTGGTTTCCTATGGACTGACTCTCATAGCGAAGGGTAATGATGTTGCAGGAAAACCACAGAGTAACTCTCTTCTGTTTCCACTACTGTTCGAATTTTTACCTTTTCATTCTTAAGTTAGATCCTTTTTCTGGAGTATTTATTACCAGGCTTACATTCTCCATCATAAATTTTACAGGTAGTATATAGTTGATTAATAGTAATAACTAGATTGAGAGACTGTTAAGATCCTGCTCAGTCTGCTTCTCTCTCTCTCTTGTTTGAGCTTTGCTAAAAACTACTAGACAGTTTTGCTCAAACCGAAAAGGAGCACAATATAGTACTTTAAAAAATAAAATTACAGAAAACATGTTAAATCTCTCATGTTTTCTGCGTACAACATGGATATATAAAAAAATCTTATATTAGAAAAGTTTTGAGAGGATCTATAGAAGATCCACTGGGCTTCATTTAAAAAATAATAAATTTTATCCACTTGAACTATATTTAATTCACATGGCTTTATTGCCATTAAGGACTGGGAATTACTTAGGTTTATGGTGTCTTTTATGTTGGAATAATGTATGAATGATTTTCTGTAGGTTAAGTGTCACACCATATCAGAAAAAACAGTCCTCAGAAGCATGGCAGCAAATCTGCCCAAATGGCACAACCTGGTGCTTACTTGAGCTTATCAAGTCATGAGCCTTTTCTATTTATTAAACTATGTTCAAGGATAGCAAGGAGAATATGACCCACCATATCTCTGTCGCATTTTAATCACAAGAAAAAATTTCTTCCAGCCAAATGCTCCATAACCTGAAAGTGTAACACTTTTATTCAAACATGCCAGCAAATCATTAGCTATTGTGTAACTCTTGCCACAGAACACTCAGATTCTATTTGGTCAAGTTTGACTTTGCTAGTATTTTAAGTAAGGTTTAATATGTGTATATTATAAATGTATTATCTAATATCAATATTATATATACATATGTATATATAATCTTTATGCAAACAAGACTTTAGCCCAAAACCCTGAAGGATTAAAAACTAGAAATCAGAAGACATGGATTTTCTTATTTTGTTTTTTTGATATTTTTGTTTTAATTATTAAAGCAATACAAATACATACAATGCTCATTCTAGCAATAGGTGGAGCATAAAGAAACAAGTTAATAGTGTCGCCCTGCTTCTTTTCCTGCTTCTCTGCCTTCTAGTAACCATGAGTAACAATTAGTTAGGTATTCTCTCATATCTTTCTTTAAGATAACACAGCTTGTAGGTCAGATTTTGCCCATGACTATCTGGGACACAAAGTTAAAGACTGAAGGCTTCAGTTCCCTCTTGCTAAAAATAAGAATGAGTCAAAACTACAGTGAGATACTACTTTATACCCACTAGGATGGTTAAAATAAAAAAGACAGACAATAACAAGTGTTGACAAGGATGTGGAGAAATTGGAAAGTAAAATGGCACAGCCACTTCAGAAAACTGTTTGGCAGCTCCTAAAAATATTAAGAATAGAGGTAATAATTGTTTAATATATTGTTAGAATATGACCTAACAATTGTACAACTATATATATATATATATATATATGTATATGAAATACATATGTTCACATTAAAACAGATGTTTTTAACAGCATTAGTAATTATTGCCAAGAAGTAGAAACAACCCAAACACCCATCAACTGATGAATGCATAAACTCGATGTGGCATAGCCACACAGTGGAGTATCATTTGGCCATAAAAAACAATGAGGTACTGCTACATGCTACATTATGGGTGGGACTTAAAAACATTGTGCTAAATGAAAGAATCAGGCCACAAAAGATCACATATTTTATGCTTCTATGTATGTATGTAAAATGTCCAGAATAGGCAAATTAGAATTCAGGTAATAAGAGACTAAGAGGAGAGCGGTGGGAAGAAAACAGAAGCAGAGGGTGGGGTCACTCCTTATAGGAATTTAGCAGTGAAAGAAAGAAAAATAGTAAATTACCTGGAAGGAGCAGGAGGGGTTAAAAGAAGAGTTGCCTTTTTCCACTTCCTAGTCCATTAAAAATATCTCCGTGTATGAAGATGGCCAGGAGGGAGCAAAAAAAGATTGAAAATACTTAAAGAGAAAGAAATGAGAGAGGAAGCAAGGTCCATATATTTCAACAATTTTCAATTTCTGTTGGCCATAGAGCTGTTTCTTCAAACCAATCTTACAGGAAAACTTAATATGTAAAACAAATAAAAGTGGAGTTGCTCTATTGATGGTTACTGTGTGTGTGTGTGGTGTTTGGGAGGTGTTGCCCTGGGGTTTCAATTTCCTCTATGAAAATCACTGATATGCCTTATCTCATTTGGGCTCCACATCAGTGGGGAGGCATTTCTATTATTCCTAGTTTACACTTGAAGAAACTGATTTGGAGTGACTCAGTGGCTTATTCAAAGTCACATAACTAGTATGAGGTGGACTCAGGACTAGAACCCAGATCTTATGACCCCAAACCCCCGTTCTTTCTGATATACCACCCAAAATGCGTTGTTCTTTCTGCTATAGCACACTAGTATCACCCTGGTCTGACGAAGTTTCTTTACAGGCCTAGCCCTTTTCCAGTATAATCAGCAGCCCCTGAGGCAGCAGAAGACAGTAGTCCAGACCTGACTAATTAATGGTCACAATGTCTGAACCTCTGGCAGGCTAAAGATAACATCTTGACATAAGTTATGTTCTAGTTCCTGAGTCTTAGGTGGAATGATCCTCTGGCTACTTTCCTTTGAGACTAGACAGAGGGACATTGGAGCAGACCCCAGAACTGTCCTCAAGACCTGAAGAAAGGACTTATTGCCCTTACCTCACCTCTGGCCAATCAGCTCCCAGAATGACCTGGAACCCTCAACCCACAGTGTCTTGTGATTTTTGCCCTGTGTAATCTGTAACCTACATGTCATTGGGAAGTTTGGGCTTTAGAGCATTAGCTTTCCATGGATGGTGCCATTCATAATAAAATAGCCAATGTTCTTTGTGTTCAGTCTTTGACTTTGCTAGTGCCGGGTGAATGAACTCTTTCCATTCTATAATTGAACCAGGAACAGCAAAAAGAAAATAATGTTTTGGGAGAAGTATGTGATCAGAACATACTTATATGATCAGAGGCTCCAAAAGGTAGTTCCCCGTAGGAGGGAATTGCAATCCCATTGTGTCTTTTAAAAAATGGTTCCTTATTGAAAAATATGAGTTTTCTTCTTTTCATAGAGACAGGTATTCCTGGTGGAAATGTAAAATGGCGCAGCTGATGTGAAAAGGTGGTTCCTCAAAAATAAAAATTAAACATAGAATTATATGACCCAGCAATTTCATTCTTGGTGCATAACCATAAGAACTGAACGCAGGAACTCAAAAAGGTTTTGATACATCAGTGCTCATAGCAGCATTATTCACAAGAACCCAAAGGTGGAAACAACCCCAAAGTCTGTCAGTGGATTAATGGGTTACATATAATGTGATATATACATACAATGGAATGTTGTTCTGTTTTGAAAAGGAATGAAATTTTGATACATGCTAGAACACGATGATCCTTGAAGACATTATGCTAGGTGAAATAAACTAGACACAAAAGGATAAATATGGGGCATCCCCTCAAAATGTATACATCCACTTTGAATAATTATAAAGGTAGTGTTTATTAAAATACATTTCATTTTCAAAATTGAGCTACCAGCTGTTAAAGTGTGTATACATTTTTTGGGACACTGTATAATATTTCACTTGTATGAGGAACCTAGAATAGTCAAATTTATGAAGTCAGAAAGTAGAATAGTGGTTACCAGAGACTGAGAGGGGAGACAGAGAGAGTTATTAATACTTAATGGACACAGAACTTCTGTTTGGGATGATTAAAAGTTCTAAAGTTGAATAGTGGTTATGGTTGCACCAACATGAAAAAGTACTTAATGCCAGTTAATTGTATACTTAAAAATGGTAAATTTTAGCTCTAGCCGGTTTGGCTCAGTGGTAAGAGTGTCTTGTGGACTTAAAGGGTCCTGAGTTCAATTCCGGCCAAGGGCATGTACCTCCTTGGTTGCAGGCTTGATCCCAGGCCCTGGTCGGGACATGTGCAGGAGGCAACCAATCGAAGGGTCGCCTTCACATCGATGTTCCTGTCTCTTTCCCTCCCTTCCACCCTCTCTGAAAAGCAATGGAAAAAATATCCTAGGGTGAGGATAACAAAATAAAAAATAAAATAAATAAGTGAATAAAGTGGTAAATATTAGGTTATATATATTTACCACAATTTAAAAACATAGGAATTTTGTTCTTTGGTGCCTTCTCTGCCACATTTAGAGTGATTTTTTGGTTTCCATAATCATTATGATAGTTAAAAAGCAAGAGAAATTTTGTTTTTCTTTGTAATAGGCACATTTTTGTTCCTCTTCATCTTTAGTTTTCCTTAGCATTCCTGAGAGAGCCTAAAACAAATAACCATCAAACCTCTATATTAAGAATGACTCTTACTGGAGTTTTCTGTGGTGGGAATATGTTCCTTATCTCTGGAATCAAGCAATAAGAAGTCCTAGATTTTATTTCCTTCTTCCAGGAAGCATGGGGGCTTATTAAGATCCATGAGCTAACTCTTATTCTGGGTAGATAATAGGCTAATGGTATTTGTAAACTAGCCGGATCATTTAGACCCTTGCTACTTAAAATGTGGTCTGCAGACCAGCTGGGATAGTATCACTGGGGAGCTTTTAAGAAATGCTTAATCTTTGGGTATCATTTCAGACCTACAGAGATAGAATCTGCATTTTAACAAATCCCCAAATGTTTCGATGCATGTTCGAAATTTGTGAACTACTAGTTTACACTACTCTTAAATGTAACACAGAATTTTTTTCTCTTTGGATAAAGAGCTAAAAAAGTAAGGAGCATTTACTGCTGATCTGTTATATAATAGAGACTATAGTTTGACTCTCACCAATGTTATATCATTTAATTCTTAAAATAACATTTGAGGTATAATTTATTGTCCCAATTAGCAGATCAAAAATCTGAGGCTCAATGGTTTCATTGTTACCCAGCTAGGAAATACCAGGACTAGCATTTGACTTCAGGTGTTTCCAACTCCAAAGCTTTTTGTTACACCAAGCTACTTAAAAAATAAAATAAAAATTACTGATTGATTTTAGAAAGAGAGGAAGGGAGAGAGGGGGAGAGAGAGAAACCGAGAAAGAGAAACATAGATTTGTTGTTCCACTTATTTATGCATCCATTGGTTGATTCTTGTATGTGCCCTGATGGGGATTGAACCTGAAACCTTGACGTATCAGCACAACACTCCATCCAACTGAGAGCTACCTGGCCAGGGTCTCACCAAGCTACCTTTTAATCATATGAAAGAGGTATTCTAAAACCTTTTAGAATTTAAGAATTTCACTAAGGAAAACATTGCATGACTCAGAATCATAAAACCATCAACACTGAGCATTTATGATCTCGTTACAAAGTGCTTCTCTTTTTTAATCCTCACAATAACCAGGTGAGGCAAAAATTATCTTCATTCTGTAAATAAAAAAGCTGAAGCTCAGAGTAGCTTAAAGATTTGCCCACAGTCATGAAGCAGTGGGTCACAATTAGAATTAAGGCAAAAAAGCCTGACTGTGAACTGCCAATACCCTGACAGTCTATTCTTTGAAGTCATTTAGATACCTAGAGAGCCAAGGTAACTCTTACAGTTGTTGGTTGTTGTAGTTTGAAGCCAGCTGGCTTGATATTCAACTTTCTTTAATGTGACTAAATGAAACCATGTGGAACCCACCCATATATTATGGCTGGTGTTGCCCTTTACTATCCACCAATACGTACTAATTTATGAGGTCCTATGATTAAATCCTTAAAAGATTATAGTCTTCAAGGCTCAGCATGATGTGACCCTTGGTCTCCCTGCCTACTGTCTCTAATCTTGTGACTTGTCTCTTGGTTCTGGATGCCCAGCCACCCTGGCGTTCTCTCATCACTTCCTGGAAGCGTCTGTGACCCTTCCCAACTCTGGTCCTTTGCACAGGCTATTTCCTTGGTTTCTAATGCTCACTCTCCTCTTGGCTAACATTTTTTCATTTTTTCTTCAGGTCTCAACCTTCATTTCACTTCCTCAGGGAAGCTTTCCCTAACTTCCTGGTCTAGATCAGGCTCCCCTGTTTTCACTCTCATAATCCCCTGTACTTATTCATCATGGCACTTATCACAAGTGTCATTTATTAATTATTCAGTTAATTATTTCTTCAAGGTTTTACTTCCTCCACTACACTGCGAGTCTGAGAAGACAACTATACTATATTTTACACTATTCTCTAGCTCACATACCTAGCACATAATCAATGTTCAATAAATATCTGTTGAATTAATTAATCGATTTCAATAATGTCTGTGAAAATGTTTTTGTACACTATAAAGTTTTATATATATGGTATAGCTATTGTCATTATTAGTACTCTGATTACTTGAAATTTATTTTCTAGTTTAATGATAATGATGAATAATGAATTTGTACATGTTAAATTAATTGCAATACATATTCTTTTATTTTAATAGCTGAGCCTAACTTTGGCTGACCTTATGGTTTTATATGATGAGCATAGGAAGGGCAAAAGTTAATGAGGCAAAGGCAGGGAGATTTTCATCCAACCGTGACAGGAATCCTAACTAAAAGGGAAGGCTCTAAATTCCTCACCTGACCTCTTGCCTGTAAGACAATGAGTCAATCCTAAAAGATTCACACTCAAATCAGAAGAGTTTTGGCAATGTTTCTGGTACTACTTGTTCCCAGGAGAAAGTATGTATTTGCAGACAATGTTTGATTTTTTTTGTGTGTGTCAGAAAACATAGACCATGTTATGCAAGATGCTTTCAACTTCTGTCATAGTTGCCAAGATATTAAAATAAATTCAGTGTCCACTGTTTACTCTTTGAAGTTTAGTGTCCTCTACTTCTCTGTTCTTTTAGAATGGTTTCTGTCCTGTTTTTATTCCCAGTTGTTCTGTTTTATATTTTATTAAGAAGTCCAGAATCCTCTGGGGAAGTAGGTATTATATATATCTTTTAAAAAATATTGCATGCCTTTAGCCTGAGCTGTCAGCAGTTAGAGAAGTAATCACATTTTAAAGGAAGAGCTGGCAAAAATAAAGCTATTATCTTTACTACAGTATTGGAATTCAGACACTGTGGCATTTTGGTTGGAGAAATCTATTGTGCACTAAGATTTCTTCAAGTGTTCTTCAAGTTAAAATCATATGTAACTCCCCTTTTGACTAAGATGAGGCTATCTTTACCACAGAATCTCTAAGACTAGCCACTAATTTTTAGTTCATGGTACAAATGCAATAATGTGTGAGAAAGCTCTTTATAAACATGTTAAGGTTCTACCTAAGTATAATTATTCTTATTCTAATTACATAAAAAATTATTTTAGATTTTAAATATATTGAAACTGGCATTTAGAGTATCTTAAATAGCTGTGCATTGACTTCTTTCATTTTAAACAAATAGTTTTTGCTAGCATGATAATAATAATAGTAATAATAATAGCTAACATTAAGAGTTGATTGTATGCACGGCGCTGTGTTAAGAACCTTATGCAAATGATTTCATATGATCCTCAAATCCTATTAATAGAACCATTATGATTCTTGCCCTTGTTTTAAGATGAAAGGAGATGTCTGAAGTTTGTCAGATATAAATCAGGACGATGTTTACTGCCTTTAACAGTACCTGTGGCAAGAACACCCTACAATAAGAATGAACGTTGACCATAGACCTGCAGCAGGGTTCAGGAGGCCAGTAAATTCCCTTCAGCTCCTGGATTATGGTCGGTCCAGGGACTGAGTGGCGAGGAATCAGATAGACTGGGAATTTAGATGAATATCAGCTTTGAACATAAAACAAGGCATTTGTAAGAGAGTGATAAGTAGACAGAATATTAGATGGAGAATTTGCGCCAGCAGATACCTTACTCTGTGCCCTCAGGGCAGAGCAGGAATGAGGAACGTGTGATCTCTCATCTCGAGGATCTTGGAATTGGACCTGAGATTTGGTCTTAGTTCTGATTTCAGGAGCTAGATGACCTTTCAAAAGCCACTAGCTTCTTGGAGCTTCTTGGGAAATGGATTAATTTTCTAATCAGTAAAACTCAGGGGAGGCAGCAGGGTGACTGATTTTTATAGAGCCTAAAATCATCAGTGACTACTTCCTTCATATAGGGTATCCCAAAACAATGTACACACAATGTCTGTAGATTCTATTACATTTTGAAAATGAAATGTATTTTATTAAACAGTACCTTTATATTTATTCAAAGTGTGTATACATTTTTTGGGAACACGCTGTATACATGTCATGTAGCGTTTAGCTGACGTTTTCTTTTTTAGTAGAACTGTGATAGTCTGAACTTGAAACTCTAAAAAGCAGTAAAATTGATTCAAACTGTTCAATAATTTAGACCAAGTAAACCTTTACACAAATATGTAATTATGTGAATTGCTGTTATTGATGTTAGAATGTAACTGTTTACCCAATGAAAGCTAAAGGTGTTCTTTAATTAAAGTCTTTTAAATTCATGCTGATATTTGTACATTTGAGATGCCATAATTATGTTCAAATGAATTCTTGATGCTTCAGGGAACATGTGGCCCTAGAAAATAATGTTGCTATAATTATTGTTAGTGTTTATTTAATGATGTAGTGGTTTAGGCAATGTTAATGTTCAGATGCAATGGGTTGTTAATGATGTGATTATTGAAAACAGTGAACTGTGTTATCATTAGAAAAATCTTCTTGTGATTGAATAATCTACTTTTTGTTGTGTTATGCTAAAGCAATATTTTTTTCACATGTTGGATGATAAATATATGTGTTGCTTTCCTACATGGTTCATCATCTATGTAAATATGCTGGGGTAGGACTTTCCAAGGTTTACACTTGGTGCAGACTTGGAATGCAGACACTCTGGTATTCATCCACCCTCACAGGCAACACATATTTCTGAACATTGTCAGCAACTGACATTCTGGTAGGTGGAGCAACAGAAACCGGGGAACTGGGTAAATAGAAGCGAAAGATTGATGTGACATTTCATCTCCCAGGACCCATTCCTTTCCTACCTGTAGCTCTGAGAGAGCATGCTCCTCCACACACTTGGGTTTATTACTAGATATAGGCCTGAGTGAACTGTCAATGAAAGCGTCCATGAAATAACTACACTGGCTTCAACTACTGAATAAGACTGCTTTGTCCAAATCATCCAAGTGTGGTCAGCAGTTAGACAGACATGACCAGAGCAAAACGATGGGCCAGGTACAGAAGGTCACCAGGGTGGAAAGCCCCAGGTACCTAGCAAGGAACAACTGTAGGGTAGGGTGAGACCTAGCCCCCCGGGGTGGCCTTTCCTCCTTGAGCATATCACTGGCCATGCAGTTTGCTCACCCCCCACCCCCGCACCTTTCCTCCCTAGAGATAACATCTAGGCCTCAATTGTATTTCAGCTCCATGCCCAGAAAAGTAACAAAACCAGCCACAGCTGACCTAAGGACCAGCAGCTTTGAATAATGACCTGCCCTGGTACAGACCAATCAATCAGTGGAGACCACAACCCTGAAAGGACAAACCTGGAAAACTGCTGAATATTCTATTGAGATCTTCCCCTGGAACCTCCCCTAAAATCTCCACCCTTAAAACAATTAGGATGGAGGACCCAGAGCGCTTTCCCTCCAGGGAACACACCCTCGACCTTTTCTTTCCCTCCCCCCTCCCCCTAGCTGACCTTAAAATGGGCAGGTTATTCTGGATTATCTGGGGACCCAATGTAATCACAAGGGTCCTTAAAAGTGAAAGGATAAGGAAAGAGGTAGAGAAATGTGATGTGAGAAGGACTTGCTTTGCCTTTGCTAGCTGCAAAGATAAAGGAGTCCATAAGCCGAGGAATGTGGGTAGCCCCTAGAAGCTGGGAAGGCAAAGAAACAGATCCTGTCCAGAGTGTACAGGAAGGAATCTGGCAACGCCTTACATTTATTCCAGTGAGACCTATGGAAGACTTCTGATCTACAAAATTGTAAGAGAATCAGTTTGTACTGTAAGCCACCAAGATTATGCCTACTTGCTACAACAGCAATACAAAACCAATATAATAGGGCTATTGTGAAAATTATTAGATAATGCATATATGTTGCTATTGCCTGACAAATAGAAAGTGCTCAGTGCATTCATCTGCAAGTTTTAACAATATCGTAAGCCCCTTCAAAGGGTCCCTGGATTTCATACAACATGCCACTTGCTCAATTGTACAAAGAAATCCCTCACTCTGCCTTGGCATTCCTGTTGCTGTTTGTGTATTTCAAGCTACAATTCTGTGCTCTGCAGTCCCAGCTCTCTGAGCCACTGACCGTGTTTTCTTCTAAGGCCTTCTTCCTATGGCCACTACTCTAGACATGTGCCTTTGGCTTTGGTCCTTGAAGCTCTCTCGAGTGTGATATTTTTCCTGTCTTTTGGCTCCTGGTACAGCAGCTGTTTAAGGCATGTAAGCATTTGTCCCAAATCCATTGTATCTACACAAGTTGCTCTAGCCCATCAGCCAGCCCCTTTCCTGGGGTGGGGATAGCACAACCGAGACAGCTTTGTTTTGTATATTCTGGTGCTCTGTTGTTTGGTGCCATTACATTTAGATCCCTTTATATAGTTTTCTTAGTACTTGCTCTAGGTGTGACAATATACACATATAATTTATCACAATCTACTGGTATCAGTGTTTTCTCACTTTGAATGAGGTTCAGGGAACTTCTATTTATGCCTCTTTCTCCCCTCTACTTTTTAAATATAGTTGTTCTAAGTATTAGAAGAGATTAAGCACCATATCAGATAGTGTTATAATTTTGCTTCCATCATCAAAATGATTTCAGAAAGACATGAGGCATAATGATAACAATGGAATACACTGAGAATCCAGAAATAAACGCTGACATTTATGGTTGATTGATTTTCAACAAGGGCATCGAGACAATTCAATGGGGAAAAAGAATATTTTCAACAAATGTTGCTGGGACAACTTGATATCCACATGCAAAAGAATGAAGTAGGACCCTTACCTTGCACCATATACAAAAGCTAACATTTTTCTAAAGAAGATACATAAATGGCCAACAAGCCATTTTCCAGTAGGAAAAGGTGCTTAACATTATTAACCATTATGGAAATGCAAATGAAAACTACAAGAAGATCCCCACTAGAACGGCTATAATCAAGAAGCCGGATGACAAGAGTTGTTAAGGATGTGAAGAAACTGGAACCCTTGTACATTGCTGGTAGAAAAGTAAAATAATCCAGCCACTTTGTAAAATTGGGCTATTCCTCAAATAATTAAATATAGAGTTACTATTCAACCCGGCAATTCCATTCCTAGGTATATACCCAGGAGAATTGAAAACATATGCCCACATAAAAACTTGTACATGAATGTTCAAATGAGAATTATTCATAAAAGCTGAAAACTGGAAATAACCCAAATATTCATCAACGGATGAGTGGATAAATAAACGTGGTGCACCATACAATTGAATGTTATTTAGCCACAAAAAGGAATGAAGTACTGATACATGCTACAACACAGGTGAAACTTGAAAACATATGGTCTATGAAAGAAGTTATTCACAAAAGGACATGTATCCTATTATGTAATTTATATAAAATGTCTGGAGGAGGCAAGTTCATAGAGGCAGAAAGTAGATTAGTGGCTGCCAGCAGCTGAGGGGTGGGAGTGTAGAAAGTGATTGCTAATGGACATGAGGTTTCTTTGGAGTAATGAAAATGATCTGGATTTAGATAGTGGTGATGTTTGCACAACTTTGTAGCTACACTGAAGAACCACTGAATTATACACTAATAGCGTAAATTTTTAAAAAAAGAAACTTATGAGGATAATCTATTAAATTTCCTCTATTTTTATCCCTTCTGATCTCTTTTCATTCCTCTCTGAAATTTCAAACCTTCCTGTGTTTCATTTCTTTATTATTTAGAGAACTTCCTTTAGCTATTCTGTAAGGGTAGGTGGTTTTTTAAAAATTTATCTTTATTGTTGAAAGTATTACAGATGTCACCTTTTTCCCCCCATTGATTCCCTCCACCTGGCATCCATGCCCTGTCCAGGCTTTCCCCATACAAATGTCTGTGTCCATAGGTTATGCATAAAGCATATAAATTCTTTCACTAATCTCTCCCCAAGGGGTAGTTTTTTCTGATGAACAAATTCTTTAGTTTTCTTTTGTCTGAGAATGTATTTATTCCCTTTAATTCCTGAAGGATATTTTTGACATATAAAATTTGTGGTTGACGGTTCTTTACGATTAGCACTTGAAAAACGTTGTGCCACTTCCTTCTGACCTCCATGGTTTCAGATGAGAAATCTCCTGTCATTCGAACTGGTGTTACCCTACAAGTGTTGTGTCATTTCTCTCTGGCTGCTGTCAAGATTATTTCTTTGTCTTGAGTTTTCAGAAGATTAATTATGATGTGCTCGCTGTGAATTTATTTGGTTTTATCCTATTTGGGGTTTTCTCAGCTTCATGATTCTGCAGGTTTATATTTCCCTAAAGACTTCTGGGGAAGTTTTCAGTCATTCTTTTATTTATTATTTATTTATTTATTAAAAAAAATAGGTTGTCCTTATTCTTTTAAATACTTTTTCAGTCTCACCCTCTCTCTTGTAATCCTGGGACTTCAATGGTTCAAATTAGCTCTTTTTTTATTGTTCCACAGATTGCTGAGACTGTTTTCTTCTCTTTTTTTTTTTTTTTTGACTATTTTCTTTCTGTTTTTCAGATAGAGTAAATTTTATTGATTTGTCCTTAAGGTACTGAATCTAATTGTACTATCTGTCATTACTAAGATTTTTATTTCTGTTATTGTATTTTTTAGTTCTATAATTTTTGTTTGTTTATAACTTTTTTTACTAGATTTTCTGTATTTTCATTTGTTTTAGGAGAATTTGTAACTATATTTTGAAGTATTTTTATGATAATTGCTTTAAAATCCTTCTCAGATAATTCTAGCACTCTTGGAGTAGATAGACAAATGCAATAAACTGTAGTGGATAAACAGCTTTAGCATCTTTTTATTGTTTTTTCTTATTCAAGTTGTGATTTTCATATTTTTTATATAATAAGTAATTTTCAACTGTATCTTGAACATTTGTGATATTATAGTATGAGGGTCTAGATTCAATTTAATTTTCTTTTGAAGCAGTCGTCTCTCTTTGAGGTGCAGCCCGAGGCCAGGTAGATGCACATGTTCAGCTTGTTATTGAGTCCCACTGACACCTTTCTCAAAGAGAGTGGGGCACCAACTTGCACCCCTTGTAGTCTCCATGGTGGGGAGAGAGTGTTAGCTCAGCTTCCCAATGGCTTCTACAAGATACCCACACCATCAAGGTCAGAGCAACAACAATGGACACATATTTCAGTACATTCTCCTGGTCTCCAGTTGATGTTTGTGGGCTCTAGCTTGTATTTGCTCTCTCCACATTTGTGTCAATCTTCCCTTCTAATTTCTTGCCCTGTAGACTTCAAGCTTCAACATCAGAAGAAGAGACAATCTTAGGCAGATTTAGTAAGCAGCTTCACAATTACATGACAAACTGCTATACCCAGTCCTCATGTGTAGATACATACATCCTAGTGGTTTTGCTTCCCTGATTGAGCTTCGACTGATACACCAAAATCAATGTTTCTTCATCAGTTTACTGTGGATCTCCCCAAACTGGGTCTTCATCATTTTAAGCAACAATTCAGATTGGTGACATTGTTATTTTTTAAGTTAACGTTTTATTTTAGAACAGTTTTAGATTTATAGATAAATTGGGAAGATAGTACAGAGAATTTCCGTATTCTCCACACCTGAGCTTATCCTATTTTTAAATAACAGCTTTATTGAGATATAATTCATATACGATACCATTGATCCATTTAAAGTACACAGTTCAATTACTTATGGTATATTCAGAGCTGGGCAACCATTAACACAATCAGTTTTTAGGACATTGTTATTACTTCCTCCTCCAAACTCTGTACCTATTAGGAGACACTCCCAATTTCCCTACCATGTCCCCAGCCCTGGGCAAACCACTAATCTACTTTCTGTCTCTATGAACTTGCTTATTCTGAACATTTCACATAACTGGAATCATATAATATGTGGTTCTTTGTGACTGGCTTCTTTCACTGTGCATTATGTTTTCTGGGTTCATCCATCTTGTACCAAGTATTAGTATTTCATTTCTTTTTATTGCTAAATAGTATGTCACTGGATGGATAAATTCCATTCATTAATTGATGGACATTTGGGTTATTTTCACTTTGGGCTGTTATGAATAATGCTACTATAAACATTTGTGTACCAGTTTAGGGTGGACATATGTTTTCATTTCATGTGGGTATATATCTAGGAATGGGACTGATAGGTTTATTATTTTGAGTAACTATTAGACTATCTACACCATTTTACATTTCCATCAGCAATGTACATGGTTCCAATTTCTCCACATCCTTATCAACATGTATTATTATCTGTCTTTTTAATTATCATAGTCATACTTTTTGAGTATAGGGTGTGAAGTGGTAGCTCATTGTGGTTTGGATCTGCACTTCCCTGATGGTTAATGATGTTGAGCATCTTTCCTGTGCTTTGTTGGCCATGTGAATATCTTCTTTGGAAAGATGTCTATTCAGATCATGTCCCATTTTTCATTGAGTTGCTTGTCTTTACATTATTGAACTGTAAGAGCTCTTAATATATTCCAGATACAAGTCCCTGATGAGACATGATTTGCAAAATTTTTCTCCTATTTTGAGGGTTGTCTTTTCACTTTCTTCTTGGTGTCTTTTGAAGCACAAAAGTTTTAACGTGGATGATGTCCCGTTTATCTATTTTTTCTTTTGTTACTTATGCTGGTGACACCATCTTTTAACTGAAATTCTGAACATTAACATTTCATGGCATACTCACTGGCAGTCAAATCATTTAAAAACAAAACTAAACTAAAAGTTTTGATAAAATTGGTATAGCATTAGGTAGAAAAGCATAGAGAGATTAATTAGTGCCCCTCCAGGATTAAAAGGATCCAAAGCAACTTTTCCAAGAAGCTAGCTGGTCTTTTCAAAGGGTACTATATTGAGAACATAGCTTTGGTCTCTGTTGCTTCCCAGGTCATTTGAGGGGTGTTCCAAGGAAAACTGCCCCATTATAGCTACACTCATATCAGATGAACTGAGGCACCATAAATATCTGTTGTGGTCTAACCCTTATGCCACTGACATATGCTCTACTGATAACCGACTCTTTAAGATGGGGGCTATAGATAATTTCTAAAATAAACCAGCCATAGTCCCTGTTCCTACAGCTGTTCCTAGAACCATAACTGATATTCTTCACCCCCCTCCTCCACAACCCATTTTGTTTTCTTCACCCTTGGCCAATATTTCAGCCTCTCAGGATTCCCTGCCTGGTGGAATGACCAGGGGACTGAGGCCTTGGCTGTCTTACTCTGTCAGCCCGTAGTTACTGCATTTCCCTGTTCATTCTTATTCACTGGGAATGGAAGCACCTAAGAATGCCGAGTCCTCCGGTTGCAGGCTCCTCCCTGGCCCGTACTATATCCGAGACTTTATCTCTTCATTATAATCAAAGTCGGTTATTACTGCCAGTAGAGTAACTCCTTTGCCTGTTGGCTCACGAACCTGAGAAGTCCAAAGTGACCGGACATTCCTTGTATGTAGTTCTGGCTTCAGTGAAACATTATTACGTGCCTGCTGAAAGGATTCCTTCCTCCCTAGGAACCAGAACCTCTAACCCAGCAGATCCCAGAGTTGTAGGGATGGGAAACTTAAGTTCTGCAAGTGGGCCCAAGAGAGCAATGCTGAGAGGAGCCAATCCCTTGGTTCCTGGATCTGTGCAGTGCACTTGTGAGGAACAGGCACCATCATCACGCAATTGTTAAATGCATATCACATCCCGAAGGACTCTGGGGCAACCCCATTGTATGTTGTTGCCAAGTTGGCATCTTAACCAAACCTTTCCAAGGACCTACCAGGCTGACCCTCTGGGGAATGTGGTATGTAATAGGATCCGTGCATCCTGTGGTCATATGTTCACCGTCAATACCCTTTTACTGTAAAATGGCTCCTTTGGTCTGTGGTAGTGTTCCATAGGATCCTGTGTTGGTAAAGTACATTCTAGAAGCACTTCAGGAGTGGTGCTGTCAAAAGTTCTGCAGGCAGAGAAGACAGACCCTTATCCAAAGTAAGTGTCAAAGGCTAATCGGTGACCCTCCAGGATTGAAAGGACCCAAAACAATCAATTTTTCCAAGAAGCTGAATTGGTCTTTTCAAGGGGTGCTATATTGAGAACACAGCTTTGGTCTCTGTTGCTTCCCAGGCCAGTTTCAGCAGCAGTGAGGTCAGCGGCGGTGAGAGAGAAGCTGTGATGTTGAGCCCATGCTTAAGTTCCACCCCCGCCAACATGACTGCTCTGTATGTGAGCACATTGTGTAAGCGCTGGGTCATCTAAGAAGAGTTACTCACTCTACCTGGTTGTTGAGTATTTCCTCGATGGTGGGTATTTTCTGGTCGGTATTAAAGCAAAACACAAAGATATACTACTCATTGTGCCCACTCCCAGAAATCCATTCACATGCATCTTCCCCAGACATCCTTGTCTTTGATTTTACATTTTTGCTGCTCCCAGGACATGATTAACCAGCCAAGCCACTTGCCGGAGCCCATTCCCCTGTTGGTGCTGGAAACAATGTAGAAAACATTCGGAGGGATTCTCTGTAAAGGGGAGCAGAGACTTAGAGCAATAGTTGGAGAGAGAAAAGGGGTCAAGATAACTTTTTTAAGATAAGAGGAAATCAGAGTGTGTCAGTATGATGATGGAGGCAATCCAACAGACATAAAACATTATGATGCAGTACACAGAGAAGAGAAGTACTGGAGATGGATTCCAGTAGCCTTGAAATGCACTGCAAAGGCCAGTTACTGTTTGAAGACAAATTGTAACATAGTTTAATCATTTCTATTTCAATTTAGTGGGGTGATACAAATAAGTTATTTGAGAAACATGTATTAAACATCTAATAGGAGCTAAGAACATGCTCTTTCTAAGGATATGGAGATAAATAACTTAGTAAGAAACTCAAGAGAGGTGATTGTGGAAAAAGTTAATTTCACTTGAATGTGCTATTATAAAAGCATGTATAGAAGGCTTTTTATTTTGATGTCATAGGCCCCAAATACTCAAATAACTGCTTAAATGTGAGTCTAAGTGTAAAAGGTATACAACTAATTCTTACAGAACTTTAAAATATCTTTTAGCTGCTGTTCTTGTACTTACAGGGGAGAGTCAAAAGAGAAGCTAGTTCTTTTTGATTTGTCCCCTTTTTTCCTCACTGCAAAATGAACAGAGAGGTGATATAAATGTAAATGTGGTTATAAAAAGTTACAATTATGAATAATTGGTCTTGTCAGTTACAGATCCTGGTAAATTGCTGGTATGTAGAATCATTAAGATAATTGGCAGGCGAAATGTTATAAAATCAGATACTGCTTCCCTAGGAGGTTATTAGGAGGAAATAGCATCAGAATAGAGAAAATGAAGCTGACTTTATTAGGGCTTTACTGTCTTTCACTGAGCATGCACTGTGCATAAAGCCACATAGTATGGGTCAATTTCTAGAAGGTTTACTTTGAGCGGGAAAGAAGAGCATAACTCTGGAAAGAAGAAATTAGGCCCAAAGCCAGAAAACAGTTTCACATTTTAAAGATTTGTTTTGTAGTTCTGATATCTACACCACTGACAAGTATCGTCTTTGGAGAACAGAATGAGTGCCAAATGGAGCTGACTCTGGGCAGCACAGCAGGGGCATTTGGGAGTAACCAGAGCTTCCAGAGACAAACCAAGACCCATTTTCTTCCCTGTATCCAAACCAACCCATTAAACTGCTCCCATGCTCCACACAAAGCAGACTTTCTTCAAGTTTTGAAAAACTGCAGTAATTTTTATAGTCTCCCAATTTTATTAGGTATAAAACATTATTTCTGTTCTCATGATATAAATTGTATTATATTTATATATATAATTACATCATCATTGAAAGAAGTTAGAGTTGTCCAGTTAACATATTATATTTTGTAAACATTTAGTTAAATGTTTTAAAATTTTGGAGCCAGTATTATATTTCTTTTCATGTCTATAATATACTAGAGGCCCTTAAAAACGCCATAGCTGTAGGTATTTTGCCAATAATGTCTAGTGGATAAAATTTAGATGGTACATGACAAAAAACATGGATTTTTTTTCCTCATTCAAGAATGCCTCTCCCATCTCAGGATTATAAAGTTATATGTTCATTTATTTAGCCTGGAATTCATTTGTGTATGGTGTAGGAATGAAACCTCATTTTTGTATATATGTGTATCAGATTGCTTCATCTATTAGATTGTTAGTGGAACATTTGCTACCAAGACTGTTTATGCCTAAAAGGCAACTAGCTGTCAGGTGCTTGGAACTGAAGATATCCCTCCAAAATCCACATGTTGAAACCCTAACATACAATGCAACGGTATTTGACAATGGGATCTTTGAGAGGTAATTAGGTCCTGTGGGTGGAGCCCTCATGATGGGATTAGTGCCCCTATAAGAAGAGACTTGAGAAAGCCTGCTTCTTGCCTCTGGGCTCTCCTCCCTGGGGAGACGCAACAAGATCGCCATCTATAAACCAGGAAGAGGGCCTCTCCTTGATTTCCCCCACCCCTCGTCAACAAAGAATTATCTGGGCCTTGGCTGGGTGGGTTAGATGCTTGGAGCATCATCTGTATACCAAAAAAATTTGTGGGTCTGATTCCCAGTCAGGGCACATACTGGGGTTGTGGGTTTGATCCCTGTTAAGGGGTGTGCAGGAGACAGCCAGTTGATGTTCCACTCCTTCATCGATGTTTCTCTCTCCTTCCCCTTCTCTAAAAATCAATAAAAATAGTAAAAAAAACTGGAAACAAAACAAACGAAAAAGAATTATCTGGTCCAAAATGTCAACAGTGCTTAAGAAACCCTGGTGTAGGGGCATGGCCAGCCTGCTTTTTCATTGTGAACTCCTTGTGTCAACAGCCAAAGGAATTTTCTCTGGTGTGTGTGGTCAGTTTCTCTAGGGGAGAATCTTCCAGCCCCCTACTGAAAGGGGTGAACCTGGATGCTCATGTTCAGAGTGAGCAAAGGAGGGGAGCTGGTAGGGCTCTTGAGCTTTAATACGCAGACTTTTGTTTAAAATCCTGTTTTCACTCTTGCACTTCACCTCACCATTCTCTTTGTTAGTATCCTCTCTGGTTCAAATTTCTCCAGAGGGATGGTCACCAGGCTGAGAGAGGTGGAAATGAAGATGTGAGGACCTGGTATTTCCTTTTACAGATGTTCCAACAATCTTATTAATACTCATCCTTGCTTTTCAAGGTACTGGTGTCTACACTTTCTGAGCTGTACTAGGACCTAGTGAGTAAAATTGGTTTACTTTGACCAGTATCACCTCTGCATGCACTTAGATTCGACCTCCTTGTGTTCTGCTAACTCATTTATCACTCCTCCATCTGATTTCCCTCCTAGAATAATGTGGTTTGGGGTTACAGATGTTTCCTAGATTTCAGGATGAAATTTAAGTTTCCGTTTGTTGTTCTCCATGTGAGAAGAAGGTGTTGGAAATGTCTTTAAGAAGGAAGTAACCAGGACTTTTATGCCAAATTGCAGAAATCTCTTATTCCTGCCGTCTTTAGTTTCTTCAAGTTCATAATTGAAGAATACAGTGTGTGTTCCTTTGCAATATGCCAACAGAAGCTATTCGAGCCTCTCTCTCCTGAACACTCATGCCTCCATCGTATCTGCACTACAGTTATTCTTTTTTATGCAAAGAGGGGAAAAGTAATGAATAAGTGCTTTGGAGGTCCAGAGGATAACTGCATACTTTGGTAGAATGAAGGAGGTTTGAGAGAGGTGAGTCTTCGGTTAAAATTTAAAGGCTGAGTGGCATTTGGCTGTCAGAAGGAGACAGAGGGAGGAAGCAAGATGGAATAAATTCTAGGCAGAGCAAATAAGTTTAAAAAGTGTGGAGATGTGAAAGAACTGCTAGGAAGAAGAATAATGGCCAACTATTATTGGTGCTTAACTAGTAAACTCGCTGAATTCTCATGTTAACCCTGTAAGGAACATACAGTAATTATCATGTTCCTCATTACACATATGAGGAAACTAAGACTTAAAAGAGGGTTAGCAACCTGCCCAAGGTCCCTCCGGTAGCAAGTAACAGAGCAGGGATTCAGACCCAGCCGGTGCAGCCCCACAGAGTGTGCCCTTTGTGACCACACTAGCCTGCCCCTCGGTGAGAAATGTCACTACTGAGATTGACGAGTGCTGGGAGATAGGACCAGTGAGGAAGTCGAGAGCCAGTTTGTCAAGAAGTCTTGTATGACAGGCTCATTTATTTCTAGTTATAGATTATATTCAACTACTTAATTCTTTCCAATTTCATGTAAATGTAAATAATATAAAGGCTATCATTTTAACTTTTTCTGATTATAAAAGTAATACAGTATAGAAAATGGAGAAAAGAAGAATAAAAGTCACCATAATTCCCTCAGTCAGAGATAAGTATTGTTAATACTGTCAAATATTTCCTTTACAGATTTTTGTCCCAAGGAAATATCAGAAATGATGCAATTTGTGTATAAGGATACTTATTATAACATTATTTAACATATTTAAAATTAAAAACAACATAACTGTTCAAAAGGGACTAATGATTAAGTTTATTACAGATTATCATATCCATATAAGATTATTTTGTAGTCATGGTAAGTTATTACAGCATTACATTTGGTTTTTTTGGTAACAGCTTTATTGACATATATTTCACATACTTTAACATTCACTCATTTAAAGTATACAATTAATTTTTACTATGATATTTCTAAATGTGAATCTCTGTGTTGATTGTACTTGGAGCTCTTTGGGCTTCTTGGATGCATAGATTAATGCTTTCATCAACTTTGGGAAGTTTTCAGTCATTATTTCTTTTGAGTATTTTTTTCTGCTCCTTTCTCTCCTTTCCTTCCGATGCTCCCATTACACAGATGTGGGTGTGCTTAACTGTATCCCACATTTCTCTGGGGCTCTGTTTGTTTTGCTTTCTTTTCTTTTTTTCTTTTCTTTGAATTGTGTGATCTGTAATGATATATCTTTAAATCTGCTGATTTTAACGTCTTGTTGTTTGCTTGTTTATTTGTTGAGTAACTTGGCTGGACTATATTAGTCAAGTCTGTTTCTCCACAATGTAAAGCCTGCATGTTGCCCCTAGGAGGGCATATCCTTGGGCATGTGCACAGTCACCCTGAGTTCAATTGCTGGCTGACTACCTTATTGGGTTCAGCAGTGTATTGGGGCAGTGTATTGCTCCATAGTCTGACCCAGTTATGTTCACTTTCCTTTGCAGGGTTAATTTTTGAGATCAATCTATGAGGATTTTTTTCTGAAACCTAGAAGTTCGTTGCTCTTGTTTTCTGTGGTAAACTAGCTGGCCAAATTTAGCTTCTTGCTTTCATGAGCTACCAGCTTTCTGTTAATTGCTTACCAAATTCTCTGTCGTTTTCAAGAGTACCCTTAGGCTTGAATTTCTTCACTCTCTGTTTCAAATAAAGTAGGTTCCTTTCCACAGTACTTCAGAGTTCTCTTTCCTTGAAGACTGCCTGCTTCCTGGGAAAAATCTCTGAGCCATTGCTCCAGAGCTGAGGGCAGAGAAAGGGGCCCACTTTTATCAGAGTGACACCCTTGATTTATGAGTAAGTCATGGAAGGGAGGGGTTATCATCCAGTGAGGTCAATTAGGGTTCCAGTATTCTCAGCCTGCCGTGCCTGGGATAGAGCTTGCACCATGTGTGTGGAGGCTGAATGGAGGAAGGGAGCCTTCACCCTCTTAGCCATATTCCCGCAGGGATTTAGCCTCTGCAACTTGAAGCTAGGAGGGCAAGAAATGCTGGTGGGCCTGCCTCTCCTGGGGAGATACACAACCCCTTGACTAGGAGCTGAGGGCAGGGGCAGTTTCATCTTCTTGGCCATACCTACCTGGACTGGAAATCATGCTGAGCTAGGGTTGGGGAGGGAGGAAATGGGTCATGGCTCAAGTGCCATAGACTTGCTGTTCTTATAGATATTTAGATTTTCTTGAGTGTTTCTTCATTTGCTGTAGGTATGCACTTAGGCCAATTTCCAAAGACTTTAAATGGTTTTTTGTTTTATAATGTTCACAAGATATGGTTGTTTTGCTGGAGAGTGGGTCCACGGAGAAAATCCTTCCTCCATTTCAGAAGTAGAACTCCCAACAGTCATTACATTTCTGAAGAATATTTAATTATATGAGAAAATATTCATGGCATAACAGCTGATAAAAGTGCAATTTTCAAATATTTTCGGCATAGTTCCAATTTTGTATGTCATGTATATGTATAGGGGTTTTGAACATACATTTGTTAATATATTCGCCAATCCATTACGTGACACAGCCCAAAGTTGTACAGTTAGTAAATAGTGTAGGTAAATTCTCTTCACCTCTCTAATAACCTGCTTGCAGGTATGCAGATATTCAATTTAGAGTATACTGACGATTAGTGTAACATTTTTCTATGAGTATGATTTTTAGATTTGTAGCCACAAAGCCAGACAGCAGATTGAGAGGAATTTATGATCCAAGATGACATTTAGGAACTGGAGAGCTGTTGTCTGAGAAAGATCCAAAAAGATGCAGACATAATCACGCAATAAAGGGATTAGTTTAATTCAGTTAGGGTTAACAAGCAGAGGGGTGAGGTGGTTTGCAGAATTACATCTACCAAAATCAAGCTATAATTATGAAAAAAATAAAGCTGAAGAAAGAAAAATAAAGGTAAAACAAACCCAGGGAACAAGTATTGGAATTCTCTCTTGTCAAGCCCTTCCCTTTGCAAGCATGTATCCTCAGGACTACGTCACTGCCTGGAATCTCTAATTGATAAGCAACAGTCTCAGGGTTAGCACAGTCAGCTACAACTTCACTTCTGTCCAGCTAAATAAATGTCCTTCCAACCATATGGAGTTTAGAATTAAATTTAGATATAATAAAATTAACCAACCCACAAATAATGCTTTCATGTAAAGTATACGAGTAAGTAATCATTGGGGTAATTTGTTGCATTTATTAAACTGTAATGCTTAAGAGAATCTTACAAATTATCCATGTGCCTCTAGCTTTACCTGCATTATTGATTTCAGACTTATAATTTTAAATTAATACACAAAAGTATTTAGTTAATTTTAGAAATAGTTCTTATATTTTTGGTATAACTTGAGATTCACTATATATTTGCATTCAATTTATTAACTTATGGAATTTTGCTCATAAAGATTGTTTAGTTTACCTTGTCAAGCACTTGAAGTCTTAAGAGAGAAGAGTAAATATGTAAAATATAGTTAAAATATTTAAGAAAGTGACTAAATAACTTGAGAAATTAACTAACTTTTTAAACGGGAATTATTATTAAGAAGAATTTAGCCTGTTTAGCTTGAGTTAATCAAATATTAGTAAAAGAACAAGTAAAATGATTCATATTTTATTAGAGTACTAAATAGAATAACATGACTTGCAAACTGCACTTAAAGTGTGAGGAAACTAGGTTTTACATTGTGTAATGTTAATAAGTAAATATTAACTTAAAACCAAGGTAATTTCTCTGCACTAAGGCCCTTCTTGGACCTTAAACGTCTGCATATTGACACAGTTTTATGCTGGGTGAACAGAGGCTTTACGTAGCACATTGCTGTTTATGCAGCCCTTAGCATTTGTCTGGACAAAGACAAAAAACTGGTCAATACCAAATACGAAGGGAGGAACAGGCTCCAAGAACCTGTGGTGCACTCTGGTTACTAGAAGGGATCTTTCTCTAAGGTCCTCGCTGCTCTATTCCTTGTATAAAATTCTTATTTAAAACAATTTTTCCTAACTGCAAAGAGAAATCTGTCCTTGGATTAAGGCAAACTAAAGATGTCTCATTCACCAGATTTGGTTATGGAGCTGAACTTGTTACAGCTTGGAAGAATCTTGACCACATGGTGTTCTCCTGGTGAGAAGCTCCAAGACCCTCCAGAGAAGGAAGGGTTTTGTTTTCTGTAGAAAACATTGTTTTATGGACAAACTTCCTTGCCCAAAAGGACTTCAGTTTCTTTATTTTGGCTATGTCAAAATTGCTGGATTGAGAATTTATCTGCTGAAGCATCATTAGATTCGCTGCCCTCTATAAGGTATTTCCCTTTTTGTGTGTTTTCAGTAGAATGACTTCCTGTTTTGTCCAGGGGTGGGGGTGGGTGGGTGGCTTACCTGTTTGTTCTTATTGACATCTCCCTTATATGGGGCTGCTGGGGAGGGCATTTGCTAATGGGTTTTCCTGAATTTGAGATTTGTTGGTAGATGTGTCCCTGGGAGTGGATAAGCAGTGTCCCCATCTTTGATAATTCTAGATGACAATCTGCTTCCCAAGTAGTCAAGAGTCTGCTAATGCACTCCTCTCTAAATTCTCTCTTACTTCGGCAAAAGTTCCTTTGTCAACTGGCTTTATTTTAATTTTTAAAATTTTACTTGATGCTTTCAAGAGTAACCTCTGTTCTAAAGCCCTATTGTGTAAGAGGGACAGAATTCACAATGAAATGGCTCCCGTGATAGCCAGGCAGACACACAGGTAATGTATCCCTCAGCCCTTTGGCCTCCAGAGGTGATTACTAACCGCACAGAGTCCTTGGAGTGGCAGGGATTTGGGACTGATTTCTAGCCACATCCCCAGGCACAAGCCTCAGCCCCATGGCCTATGCCTTCCATGTGGCCACAGACGTGGATGTATCCTGTGCCCTGAGCCTGGCCCTCTCTCAGCTCTGGTAACCACCTTACATCCTGATCTGGCTTCTAGCTGGGGCATCAGATCCTAATATGAAGGAGAGGCCCTGACACTGTCTGGTCTGGCACGGTTCTGGACCACAGTGCTGCTCGCTCCAATGCACTACAAATCATCTGGAGGATCTTATGAAAATACAGATTCTAATTCCATAAATTGAGGGGGAGGAGGAGAGTTGAGAGTCAGCATCTCCATCAGGTCCCCCAGTGAGGCAGACTTTGCAGCTCTGAAACTACAATTTGAATAACAAGGACTGAAAAGAGCTTTAGTCATTGTTTCTCCCTCCCTCCCTTTTTTCCTTTCTATTTACTTTCTCTCTCCCATCTGCTTGTCAGTAAGAATCCTGTGACTAACTTAAGTTACATGATTTCTGTTTCTTCTCCAAACCTGAGTTACACTTCAAAACATCCCCTTCTGCATTTACACCATGATCCTGGAAAAAAGACGTGGTGGTGGTTGGTGGTGGAACTGAAAACTCATTTTGTGATTCAAATGGCAACCTTTTAAAATGTCCTTCAATCCCCAAACCTCTGCCTAGAGTCACTGTAGACACTTGTTCATGGTACATCAAATAAGGCTGAAGATAATTTTCTTTATATCACTAGTCTTCACTTCCTTTGAAAAACTAGGGCTCAGAAATTTTTAATTTACTGTTTAGAAAAAAATAATTTTCCTACTTAATTCTGATGACATTGATCTCAGGGTCCCCATTCAGGAGTTGTCATTTATAACAAAACACTTTTGAAATAGCCTGCCTATTAAGCTGGGGTGGGGAAAATTGGTTTTCCGTAATTAATAAAAACAGTAAACTCAAAAGTATATTAAGTTTCTAGTCCTTAATTACAGAGCTGAAAACACTGCAGTAATTGTTTTGTGTGGTAGGTGCCCTGTACATTATACTGCCTTTTCTGTTCTCTCCTACTATTTATTTTTTAAGCTCTTGTAACAGCAGCTGGTCTCATACAGGCTTCCTCCCTGTGTTGTCATGTCAGATGTGGTCAGTGATATCCTGTTTCTGCAGGAACAAGAACAACTTCCTTCATGCTGCAGAAGCAGAAGCTGCCTCTCAGAATTAATAAATTCCGTAAAGAAAAGTGTGTTAAAAATTATCATTATAACTCTACAAGAGAGGAAGCCCTAATGATAGCTAAACGTTGCTATCACTCCATGTTCTCTTCTAATTTCTCAGCTGTTGCCCAGAGAGATGTAAGTAGATCAAGAATAATGTTGCTGAGGCTGGTGCCTCAGTTTACCCTTCAGGTGCTGTTTAGCTGAAGGGAGCACCTTAACTCTGCCAGGCTGACTCCTACTCATTTCAAGGGTGAGCAGGATGCTTGCTTGGGGTTGGTGGGCAGTAGGGGCAGTGGGATGGGCCTGGACCCTCACTGGAGCTCATCTTCACCAAAGTGAAAATGCATACTGCACTTTCTTACACAGTCAGAGTCTCTCCTGGTAATGGACCCATTTATCATGCTGCCAGTTTCTAGTTCTGTCAACATGATCTCTGTCACTTTCCTGGTTTAATTGATGTCCTGGCACCTGATGTGATTTAAATATGAATACAACAACAGCACTGCTAAGCAAGTGTATGTGCTGAGGGCAGTTATTTAATTCTTTCAACAACTCCTTGAAGAAATTATCTTTACCTTGCAAATGAAGAAACTGAGGCCCCAAGTAGTTAAGTAATTTGCCCAAAGTCCAGGAGAACACTAAGGGGTGGGTATGGGTGTGGTCTGCCCGGAGTTCAGGCAATAAGAAGGTGCATTGTCTGCAGAGAATTTAAAAATAATAATAAAACTGACTTAGAATCAAACTACCTTGTTTGTTGTTTAAGCCAGGCAGAGAAAGACAAATATCACATGATTTCACTTATATGTCAATCTAAAGAACATAATAAACTGGTGAACAGAATAGATTCAGTGACATAGAAACATGGAACAGACTGACGAATCTCAGAGGGAAGGCGTGGGTGGGGAGAGATTAGCCAAAGAATTTATATGCTTATATGCACAACCCATGGACTCAGACAATAGTGTGGTGAAGGCCTGGGGCAGGGAGTGGGTGCAGGGTGGAAGGGGTCAATGGGGAAAAAAGAGGACATCTGTAATATTTTAAACAATAAAAAAAAAAATTTGACTAAGTACCTCACATAAGTGGAATCATATAGTGTGTTTCCTTTGTGACTAGCTTATTTCACTTTGCATAATATCTTCAAGGTTTATGCATGTTGTAGCATATGTCAGAATTTCCTCTACTTTTCAAAGACTGAATAATACTCCATTGTAAGTATTTACCACATTTTGTTTATATACTCATTCATCCATCAGTGGACACCTGGGTTGCTTCCACTTTTTGGCTACTGTAAATATGTTCCTATGAAAATGTGTGTGTGTACGCACGGGGCGGGGGGTGGGGGGGAGGAGTGGAGGTTTCCCTACACGTAAATGAAAGTACTAAGTCTGAGGGGTTGTTGTATGTGGTGGAGTGGGTGTATAAAGTGGGGTGAGTGTCTACCTTCGTGAGGAGTCCATCTAGACTGGCCAGTCCATGCTGAGGCTTTGAGGGCTAAGAGGCCGCTGTGTCCTGCAGCTGCTGGGTGGGGCGCTGTCCCTGAGTTCCCCCGACAGCCAGTTCCCAGCAGGTCCGCATGCACTGCAGCTTCATGCAGCTGGAGGACCAGTTTTCTGGTATTTATATGAATTCAAAATTCTTGGCTCATCTCACGGGATGCGGGACAGGGAGGAAGCCCAAAGATTGAATTCTTACGAGTCAAGAGGAAGAGAATGAGTACATGGATTTTTACTTTTAGAAATAATGGAATGTGACATTTCCTGCGCCTGAGAAGTGAGGAGTAAAATTTCTGCCTGCTACGCACACAAGCTAGGGCAGCACAGAGGGGTAAGTAACGCCGGTGGAGCGCGATGCGCACAGGGAGCCCTAAGCAGCGGCAGGCAAGGCCTCCGAGGAAGCGACGTCCACGCCGAGAATGAGGAGCATTAAATTCACGGTTCCGGAGGCTGCCCGTCTGAGATAAAGGTTGTGGCAGGGCCATGCTCTTCTAGGGCTTTAGGCGAGGCTGTTCCATGTCCAGCTTCGGGTGTTGCTGTCGGTCCTTGGCGTTCCTTGGTGTGTAGGTGCATCACTCCAGCCCCTGCCTCTGTCACCCCTGTGTATGTGTCTCCCCGTGTATGTGTCTTCATGTGTGCATGTCTGTGTCTCTTCTCTTCTTACACTGACATCAGTTAGGTTGGATTGAGAGCCCACCCTATCCCATATGACCTCATCTTAACTAATTACATCCGTAAAGATGCTTTTGCCAGATAAGGTCACATTCTGAGATTCTGGGAAAGACATGAATTTTGGGAGGGACACAAGTCCACCCAGTAGCAGTTTCGTGTGAGCACATCGAAGCTGATCACCACTGGTGCTGAGCCCTGAGGCACTGGGTCGTCACCTCAACAGTTACTTTCTTTTACAAAGTTAACCCCCACTGCAAGGAGGGACTAAGGCATTCCAGAAGTACGTGCCTGTTGATTGGTTATGCGTAGATTATTGTACAGTCACTTGGTTTTTTGTATCTGGAAAGGCTGTTACTGAGGTTCCAAGGAGTAGAAAGATTGTAACAAGCATTTGCCCCACTTAAGTATACGCTATATTCTCCATTGAGACAACATATTTTCAACTCAACATAATTTATAAAGCTCTAGGAAAATAGAAGCCAAATAAATTGTGGTTTAAGTCATAATGCTTTGCAAACACTTATGCCAATTTTATAAACACTAAAGGGAAAGTCTGAGTAATCAAATGCTTTAGGGGAAATACTTTTATTTTAATCTCGAGGCCAAATCTGTTTATAATTTGGAAGCTTATCAGAAAATTCAGAGAAAAAGCATATATTTTGTCACCAAAAGTTTCAGCTATCTACCAAGATGATAAAACTGGGACATCAAGAAACTGAGTCAGATTCTTATTATATCATATGCATATTTAATATAACAGTGATATACTGTATATTAAAGCACAATGTTTCTCTTTCAATAGAAGGAATACATCTCTAATATATTGTTAAATGGATAGCTCAATGTTTTCCCTGCTTTTAGTCTGGAGTAGAGCACTTAAGATTTAGTTTTCTTTGTGAATTCAGACCATGTAGTCTACAATAATCACAACTATTTTGAAGATTACATGTAGAAAAAAAAAAAAAAATCAAGAAGCCTAGACCTGTTTTTCTGGTCTGAGGAGAGAGCTCATTTGGGGTCCTGAATCTGTCATGAAATATATTACTCATCTCTTCTAATGAAAAGTCATATTTTATGAGATTACCCTTAGAGCTCTATTCTAATTTGTTTATAAAGTCTTTGAATTAGTAGGGCAAAACAATTGCCCTATACACTTCTCTTCACATTTACATCACCCTTTGGTAAAAGCCATCAACTACATGCAAACCCAACGAGCTGCACCATCACCTGGCCTAACCCAGTTTCCCCAAATCCCTAATTGAGTGGTATGGAAGTCTTCGCTGGCCGCCTTGCTAAAACCCACTAATACTATGTCTACTTACCTCTTTTTGTCTGACTTGTCAATAACCAGGGGTGGTGGTAACTATGTCAAAAAAGAAATGTGGTTTATTGTAGCTGGTTTGTTAGTGCACCCCTTAGGATATGACCCAGTGGTGACATCTTTCCTTTTTAGGAGAAACAT
This sequence comes from Miniopterus natalensis, assembly GCF_054644295.1. NCBI lineage: Eukaryota > Metazoa > Chordata > Mammalia > Chiroptera > Miniopteridae > Miniopterus > Miniopterus natalensis. The sequence goes on from NC_142096.1 coordinate 23,689,685, forward strand.
TATTTGACAGTTTTCAAATTTTACCCAGGATTAATAATACTAATACATAGTTTATAGATACTATAATAGCCCCAATTACTACCATTTTGTTGAGTATCTACTCTGTTCCAGGCATCGTATTAAGTTCCTTACTTACATTATTTCATTTAATTTCTACAACAAGCCTATGAGGTATATTTTACCCCCAGACGAAGAATGAGGTCCAGGTGATTTAATCGCTTGTCCAGACCCACATGGCTTGAGAAACCTTAAGTCTGCCTAAATTGTAAGCCCTCATTCAGAACTACAGCCTGAATATCTGGTGATATCCTATGCAAATCAACAGCACTGCACTTTCCAAAAGTTTATTATGTGTTAAGGTGCCTCCCTTCTTTAGGAACCATGTTTGTTTGTTTTCTGTTTTTATTTTGTTGTTGTTTTTTACAAAAACCTCAGGACTTAGCACAGTATTTTTAAATGGACAGATATCTATTCCGGCTTTGGCTAACATGTACCAATTCTTGCCTCCTTGCCTATTCTGCCTACAAAAACACTCGCACACAACACTGGAATGTACGCTTTGCAATATGGTTCAGTAGTTATCTCTTCCCAGCCAAGAATTCTATGTTTTGGTCAGTAATTTGGCATGGGCTTGACATTCATTTCAATGCCGTCCCTAATTTATTAGTCCTCAGGGAGGGAAATGCATGGCAGAAATCAAGATCTTCACCTACTTAAGGTTGGATGCGTCAGACAGATGGACTTAGCAAATGCCAGAAACAAGGTTGAACTCAGAAGTAAAGACAATTGCTGAGATCCCCAACCAGGAATAAATAAGGCCAGAGCATATCCAAGTCACAGAAGGACCAGATTAAAGCCAAGTGTGAATCTGAGTTAAAGAGGATATCACAGCACACAAATGGAAAGACATGTTTCTAGACAGGGTCTGTCCACTGATCTTATTAGGAAGATTTGTCCATTTTTAAATCTCCTTTTTACCCATGCTGACTACCTCACTGAGTGGCAGAAGTTCATTGCTTCCTTAAGTTCTATTTATACAGCTGTATTTATACAGCTATCCAGTTTATCTAGTTCATTCATTAACCACTATTATTAGGACATTACTAGGCGTTAAGGATGCAAAAATGAGTTAAATCAGGAGTTTTTCAGGATAGCAAGTGAACGAATCATGCCAATCAGCACACTTGTTCTACATCATAACACAAAACGAAACAATTAGAAGGCTCAGTTGGTTGTCGAGTCATCCCATATGCCGAAAAGGTTTCGGGTTCGATTCCTGGTCAGGGCACATACACAAGTTTCGAGTTCCACCCCTGGTTGGGGCACGTATGGGAGGCAATCGATGGATGCTTCTCTCTTACATCGATGTTTGTCTCTCTCTTTCTTTCTCTCCCTTCCTCTCACTCTAAAATCCGTAAAGATATTGTTGGGTCAGGATAAAAAAGAAAAAAAAAAGAAGGCTCTATCTCCACATCGCCATTAGAAGACATAGGAAAAGGGGTAGGTTGTTACGTGGTATGCCCCCTTACCAGTGCTTACGAATATAGCACCACGTACTAAAAACATACGGCATGTATACCTTAGGCCTTACCACAATATTACCAAAGAAAGTCACCTGTATGTCCCAGGCCTTACCAAGATGTACTATTTGATACGTCTAAGTAAACCCACACTTTTGATAATAAATTATTGTGCACTGAGTCCTCACTCATGAAATTATTGTCCTCAAAGCCCTCATTTCTTGATTTAGGATTGTCTTCCCAGGATGAGTGATACTAAGGACATCCATCCCCTTACCTTCACTTTTTTCCCCCCTCTACCCCCTTTCTACACACACACACACACACACACACACACACACACACACACACAATTTATTGCTGCTATTAATTTTTGGTTAAACCATTTGAGAATAAGTTGCAGACTTCATGACCTTTCATTTCTAAATACCTGATCGTATTTCCTAAAGACCTAATTACCTCCTAAGAACAAGAACATGTTCTTATGTAACCACAATCAATAATCAAATTGAGGAAAATTTAGCAGTGATATATTACTATTATCCAACACAATCTCATATTCAAATGTCACCAAGTATCCCAGTAATGAAATGTCCTCTATGGCACTTATTTCTTTGGTTCAGGAGTTTATCCAGGATCACACATCTCCTTTGCTTGCCGTGCTTCTTGTCCCTTTTACTCTAGAATGAATTCTCAGCCTCTCTGTGCCTTTTATGAAAGTCACATTCTTGAGTACAGGCTAGTTGTTTGTGGAATGTCTTTCAACTGGCTTTCTCTTATTATTTCTCAAGGTTATTTTTCAGAGTTCCCCAGGGCACCGCCTCACGTGCGACCTGGCTGGCTGCCTTCAAGGCCCACAGCGTGGCTGCCGCTGCTGCTCCTGCACTTCAAAAGAAGGCCCAGCTGCTTCCTCTGCTGATGGCTGCCCCTCAGATCCTCTCAGGACTCAGAGACAGTGCTCATCAGACCAGTGACCTCCCACTCCAAACCCTGGATGGGAGCACCTTAATTCCTCGCAGCACACCAGAGGCCAGGCTGTAGCTTTTTAACAAAACTTCATTCAATGCTTGAGGGTAACACAAGCATAACACAAAGAATAACGTCAAACCGCTACTAAACGTTGCTATTCTTAGAGCCCACAGGTTAAAACATGACCTCAGAGTCTTGAAATAAGTGGTTCCTGCCTCCATGTGGGTCAGCTCGCTCTACCACAAGTTCCCCTATAAAGTTCATGCTGGGGAGTCCAGACCCAGCAGGGTACCCAGGCCTGGAGAGAGAAAAACATTGTCCTCAAAGCCCTCCTTCCCTGATTTAGGACTGTCTTCCCAGGACGAGTGGTACTACCGACATCCATTCCCTTACCTTTACTCTTTTTTTTTTTTTTTTTTAATTTATGTTTATTGTTGAAAGTATTACAGATATTCCCTTTTTTCCCCATTGATCCCCTCCACCCTGCATCCACCCCCCGCCCCCGGCCGCCGCCCAGGCCTTCACCATACTATTGAATGTGTCCATGGGTTATGCATATTTGCATATAAATTCTTTGATTAATCTCTCCCCACCCACTCCCCCACCCCCGCCTTCCCACTGAGATTCATCAGTCTGTTCCATGCTTCTATGTCTCTGGATCTATTTTGTTCCTCAGCCTATTTTGTTTATTAGATTCTACATTTGAGTGAGATCATGTAAAACTAAATCAGGAAGAATCAGAAAACCTGAATAGGCCAATAACAACTGATGGAATCGAAGCAGTAATCAAAAAAACTCCCAGCAAACAGAAGCCCTGGTCTGGATGGCTTCACAAGGGAGCTTTCTAATTCTTTAAGTTGTAGGGTTAGTTTATTATAGTTTTTTCTTGCTTTTTGAGGTAGGCCTGTAGTGCTATAAACTTCCCTCTCAGGACTGCTTTCATTGTGTCCCACAGATTTTGGGTTGTTGTGTGTTCATTTTCATTTGTTTCCAGGAAGTTTTTAATTTCTTTCTTGATCTTATTGGTAACCCATTCATTGTTTAATAACTTGCTATTTAGCCTCCATGTGTTTGAATGTTTTGAGTGTTTTTACTGTAGTTGATTTCTAATTTCATGCCACTGTGATCTGAAATGCTTGATATGATTTCAGTCTTCTTCAACTTGTAGAGACTTATTTTGTGTCCTAACATGTGGTCTATCTTTGAGAATGACCCATGTGCACTTGAGAGGAATGTATATTCTGCAGCTTTGGGGTGAAATGTTCTGTAAATGTCAATTAAATCCATCTGATCTAGTGTGCCATTTAGAGACACTGTTTCTGTGTTGACTTTTTGTTTGGAAGATCTATCCAGTGAAGTCAGTGGGGTGTCAAAATCCCCGACTATGACTGTATTGCTGTTGATCTCTCCATTAAAGTCCTTAAGGTTATTATTGATAGGTCCTTATTTATTGCCATTTTAATTCTTTATGCCTATGTTTCTCTTTCTATTTTTTCTTCTTATTACAGCAGTCCCTTTAACATTTCCTGCAATGCTGGTTTGGTGGTGATAAACTCCTTTAGCTTTTTTTTGTTTGGGAAGCTCTTTATTTCACCATCTATTTTGAATGATAACCTTGCTGGATAGACTAGTCTTGGTTTCAGATCCTTGGTTTACATTACTTTGAATACTTTATGCCATTCTCTTCTGGCCTGTAGTTTCTGATAAGAAACTAGCTGACAGCCTTACAGGAGCTCCTTTGTAGGTAACAGATTGCTTTTCTCTTGCTGCCTTTACGATTCTCTCTTAGTCTTGAATTTTTGGCATTTTAAATTATGATGTGTCTGGGCATGGGCCTCTTTGGGTTCTTCTTGTTTGGGACTCTCTGTGCGTCCTGAACTTGAGTAGCTTTTTCCTTGACCATGTTAGGGAAGTTTTCCGCCATTATTTCGTCAAACAAATTCTCCATCCCTTGCTTATTCTCTTCCCCTTCTGGCACTCCTATAATGTGAATATTGTTACATTTCATGTTGTCCCACAGCTCCCTTAAACTGTTTTTTTTTTAAATATATTTTTATTGATTTCAGAGAGAGGAAAGGAGAGAGAGAGAGAAAGAAACATCAATGGTGAGAGAGGCATTGATTGGCTGCCTCCTGCACGCCCCCTGCTGGGGATCGAGCCCACAACCTGGGCATGTGCCCTGACCAGGAATCGAACCCCATCGCCTGGATCCTACGTCGACACTCAACCTCTGAGCCACGCCCGGCCAGGCTTAAACTGTTTTTAAGTTGTGTTTTTTTTTGGGTCTCTGATTGAGTGATTTTTTCTACTCTATCTTCTAATTCGCTGATCCAATCCTCAGCTTCCTCTAATCTTCTGTTTATTCCTTCTAATGTATTCTTTATTTCTGCCATGCCATTCTTCATTTCTGACTGGTCATTTTTCATAGTTTCTATATATTTTCTCATGCTGTTGAGCATTCTTAAAATCAGTATTTTAAACTTTATATCTGATAGATTGCTTATCTCCATTTCATTTAGGTCTTTTTCTGGAGACTTCTCTTATTCCTTCATTTGGGGCTTGTTTTTTTGTTTCCCCATTTTGGCTGCCTATTTGGGTTGTTTCTATGTATTAGGTGGATCTGCTAGGACTCTCAGTCTTTTTGGAGGGTCTCTGGTGCAGGTCAATGTCAGATGCTGTTTGTGACTGGCCTTGAGTACCGTTTGGAGCTATCAACAACCCACAGCTTATGGTTCCCTCTGCTAGGATGGTTTATTGTTCCCTCTGTTGGGGCTGAGTGTGTTTGGACAGGACCAAGATACACACCAAAGTCTGCTTTTCCAAGGCCTGGGTCCAGAAGCAGATCAGGCAAAGACTCAAAGCTCCTAGAGTCTGCCTCTGCCTGCAGGCTGATTGATCTTAGCCTCTTAATGAACCTCAGGCTGTAGACCACAGCAAGGCATAAACTCCACAGGGTGGGGCAAGAGATTTTCCAGTGGGTGAGGTAATTGCTCCCCCCCCCCCCCCCCCAGGCAAAAGCTGCCTGGCTGGCAAAGGTCTGCCAGAGAAAGATGTCCTTTGCAGTATGGGGGAATGACTCAGCACATGAATCCAGATGGCCACCCTCTGAGGTCCATCTCTAGAGCCCGAAACCCTAGATTCTCACACCATTCTAGTCCACTCTGCCCTCCTTCTGCTGGAGCCCAAGGTGAGTGGCTGCACACGTAACTTTGTATGTTGCCTCTTTGAGAGGGTGCCTGCCTTTCCAGCTTTCTCTCCCTAGCAGAGAGAAACCTTGCTGCTTTTTGCAGCCGGGTGTTATGTGGGCACCTTTCTCAGTTCTGGTGCTCTGGGCTGGGAAGCCCAGCCTGGGATTTAGACCCCAGAGTCCTCAGTGGGAACCTCCACAGCTGAGATCTCCCTCCAGACCTTTAGCTGCTGCCTGTGGGAACCCAGTCAGCCCTCTTGTGCCTCCACATTTCCTACCAGTGTTTATGTGGTCTCCACTTTGGATCCTTGGTTATAAGAGTGCTCTCCATCTAGTCTTCTGTTGATTATTCAGGATGGTTTTTCTCTATTTTAGTTGTAGTTCCAGTTTGGTTCTGGGATAGTCAGTGTAACTTCCACTCAATCTGCCGCCATCTTGGAATCTCCCCCTTACGTTCACCTTTAAGTATGAATAAGCCTTGGATGAGTGGTACTAAGGACAGCCATCCCCTTACCATCATTTTTAAGTATCAGTCAGCCCTGGATGAATGGTACTAAAGACAGCCATCCCCTTGCCATCACTTTTAAGTATCACTCAGGCTCCCTTGGCTCAGCAGGTCCAATCCTTCCAGACTATATTTACTAACGCTAGGCTGTCTAGTCCTATGTAATAGCACACGTGGACCACCAGGGATCCAGCCTGGATGCACTACCACAAGCCAAATGCAATTCCTTTACAGCCTTTTCTTCAGCATGCAATGAGGGGTAGAATGGTCCTTCACACCCTTACTGCAGCAGGGGTCTCATTCCCGGTCTCCTGTAAACAAATGCTTCGGAGAGAACCCATCACCACATCTCCCAAGAACAACCATGATTTTCAGACATAAGAAGTACTAAATCTAGATTGAGGAAAAATTTATAACTCTGCAGAAGCATTACAGAGCTTAAGATACACCCAATTTACATGACTAAATAGATTGTTCAAAGCATTTGCATTTGGGATACTTCATCACATTTTGGCCTTCTTTAAGAAAAACAGTGAGTACTTACTTGCCCTTATACCCACACAATTAAAAGGCCTATTGAAGTGATGTTTACAAAAACTGATTTAGCAGTTTGGCTCCAAAGGTAAATTCCAGTTTCTACCCCAGGGGGTGAAATTGCTTATAACTTCAAGACTGGAAGCCTCAACTATTTTTACTATTTTAAGGCAAGTTTTCAGCTTCTTGAAACATGCCCTGCCTTTCCAACCTTGTCGCTCAAAGTCCTCTCTCAACATCCTGTGCTCCTGCCAAACAAGAGCACTTTGCTACCCCTTGCTTTCTCACTTCCACATAATTGCCTTTGTGGGTCTCCCTCCTCTCCCCATCATTCTGATATCTCAAAATTCTACTTAGTCTTCAAAGACCTAGTCCAAAGCCATCTCCTGGTCTTCCCAACTGAATGTGATCAATCTTTCCTCTTAAAATCCCATAGCAAAATATTTATACCTTTTTCTTTCTCATGGCAGTTATGTGCTACCTTATGTTACCCTTATTAGGTTCATCGTCCTTCTAGGCTTTCTCAAGGTCAGCGACAGAACCATACTAATCTTGGTACCTCTCCCATAATCTGGCATAGTGCCTTGCAAATAACAGGCATTCAAAATATTTGTAGAGTTGAACTGAACTAAAAACTAGTTAATACAAGATCTCACAGGAAATTGATAGCTCCGATCTAAATTACATCACATAGCAAGTATGAAAATATTAGTTCAAGAATGAGATGATGACTGAGAGATGAAATGCTTCAATCTGCTGTTAATATGCCAACCACAGCTTTGGCTGAACATTAACAAAGACAGGCATTGTAAATAAAGATCCCTTTAAGTCAAAACTAATGGATACTTGATGACACAGAGTAGACCAACTGGATAAAATAATTCCTGGGTTGTAGAACTTGAAGTTTATACAAAAAGTACAATCCCAGCTAAATGAGAGATAAGAAATTATTACTGTTCTCTCTACCATTTGCTTGGCCATGCTAAAAGGAAAATTAAAAGCGGAAAGCAAGAACATAACACACTAAACAGAGATCTTTAGTGACACCTTTTTGGTAATGTTTTGGTAATTAATTCATTGTTATCAAATATGGTCTAGTCACTGAAGGCATGTTAGAATGGGCTGCTCATCAGCTAACTGTACTACACTATAATGAGATGGAAAAATATATAATAGTTATATAACATGAGTTTCTCTTGGGGGAAACTCACCTTTCTTCTGGAAAAAACCTTGAGGAGCCTGTAAAGAGTGAAAACTTCCCCACAGGGTACAGGGTTATAGGTGTTAGATGGTTTGAAGCCTTCTGAGGGCGGAAGAGAGACAAAAAGAGAAATCTATTTGTGATGGGGGTGGGACAGAAGGAGGAGGGAGAAAAAGCAAAAGGAGAACAAAGGACAGGAGCAAATGCCACACTTGGTGGAATACTGTGAAATGAGCAGGGTGATGCCTCGCCATGACCTCATGCACATTCAGGAAATTTTACAAAATCACAAAAAGCTTGAGGTAACTGGGTTTCTTGTGAAAACCAACCAAGTGGCCAAGTTCTGCATCATGGTTTTTGTGGGAAGTAAAATAGAGACAGTAAGCTCTGTACACGGGCCTGAGTCAGAGGTCTGGAGGCCTTGAGTTGGTGAGAGCCCCAGAAATCCTGGGGACTTCCCCACCCCCTGGAAATTAGAGACTTTGAAAAATTTTTCCCCAAAGCACAGAAATAGAGAGGCTCTTAGAAAAAAATCAGCATTACAGCAAGCTCAGTGGTCACAGGCTTATAACCAATATTCTAGGAATATTAACTCATGACTTATTTACATAAATAATACCTCTATTTATAGGAAAAGCAAATAATGCTTGAGGCATATAAGGTAGCATTTACAAACACTCTGGAGCCAGGTGCCTGAGTTTGATTCTTAGCTCTAGTTTTTACTAGGTATGTGACCTTGGGTAAGTTACTTGACCCTCTGTGCCTCAGTTTCTTTATTTGAAAAATGAGGGGAAATGAAAGTACTTGTGAACAAAGGGTTTAAAAAAACCTATTATTCTTCTGTGACATGTAAACACTGGTTGACTATCCAGCTCTGTTCTCCTGGTAACCTGGAAAAAGTAGAAATATCAACTATATTACTAGACATTGTTGCTTATGGTAAAAATGAATCCTGAGTGGTAAACTGAATCTGGATTGAGAGGAATTAGAAAAGAACAATATATACCTGATGGGGACACTATGCTTTGGGCTTCCCTGAGTACGGTGACCCTCATAACTAGGCTTGTACCTTTCAGGATCCCTGTAGCTACACCTATAAAAATCCTACAGGAGATATTAACATATGGTCCAGCAATTGTGCTCCTCGGTATTTACCCAAATGAGTTGAAAACTTATGTCCACATACTCACAAAAACTATACATGAATTTTATAGCAGTTTTACTTATAATTGCCAGAACTTGGAAGCAACCAAGATGTCCTTAAATAAGTGAATGAGTAAACAAACTGTGGTATATTATGCTATGGAATATTATTCAACAATAAAAAGAAGTGAGCTATCAAATATATTGCTGTTAACCTAAAAATAAAAGACTGAATTGAGAAGCAACAAGGTTACTTGAGATTACAAAGAATAGCTATTTGGGAAGCACTGATTCAGGCAGAAACCCAAATAGTGTTCCCTATTATGAGGTGAAGGCAAGGGGTTTTTATGAGAAAGGGAAGGGCAATCATTTCATGAATAGAAAGAAGTAATTTCTATTGACTCTAATAAGCATAGTGATTCTTCAGCTATACATGGTGGTGTTAATTCTAAAGAATGTCCTTAATTTTTAGTCCTATAGTCAGGAGATATGCTTGCCTGTTAGCTTTACAAACAGTTGCTTAGAAGACAGTACTGCTCTGACCCAGTCTGAAGGTTATTTTTCCCAGTTCAAACATTCCAAAGGTTTGAGGAAGACTTGCAATGCATTTCACCCAGAATTGCTGCCCTGACTTCATTTTAAAACAGCTCCGCTATGCCAACTTTTCACATTGCTAAGTGAAAGAAGGCAGTCTGAAAAGTTGCATGCTGTATTATTGCAATTATATGACATTCCGTAAAGGCAAAACTATGGAGACAGTAAAAAGATCTGTGGTTGCCAGGGGCTTGGGGGAGGGAAGGAAGGTAAACAGATGGAGTACATGGGATTTTTAAGTCAGCGAAACTATTCCGTATGATACAGTAATGGTGGATATTGACATTACTCATTTGTCAAAAAAACACACAGAATGTACATCAAGAGTGAAACCTAATATAAACTATGGACATCAGTTAATAATGCATCAACATTGGCTCATCAAATGTAACCAGTGTACAACACCAACACAAAATGTTAATAATAAGGGAAACTGGTGTTGTATACAGGGCCCAAGGGATATATGGGAACTCTCTATACTTCTTACTTAATTTTTCTGAAACCTAAAACTGTCCTAAAATATAATGTTTATCAATTAAAAGAAAAAAGTCCTTCAGGAAGTATTGGCTGTGGAGAATGGGGCTTTAAGCCAGGTGGATACTGTGCTGGTGGGCCTTGTTTCCTGCCCCTGAGCTGCCATGGAGGAGAGATGTCTGAGGCTGCCCTGCTGGTGAGCTGTGGTTCTCCAACATCCTCCTGAACAGGCTGGTGGCCCAGAGCCACTTGGTGAGTCTGAGCATTTTGTTGAGCCTAAGAAGATCTCCTGGTGGGCTATGACTATCTCATAGAATTGTTGTGAGAGTTAAATAAGGTAACACTGGCAAAACACTCAGAACAGGGCTTGGGACATGGAAGTGTTACATGATTGTTATTTATTGTAGGAGTGATTGGTTGTAGTTAAATATTTTAGTAATTATATCTACAAAAATTTTGAGTGATACCATGCCAGATCAATATATAGTGTATGTATGGATCTATACATAGATAGAAATATAACATATATATCATACAGATTTTCCCACAGATGTAGATAGAACATATACATAACATACAAATATATATTTATTATATAATGTCTTGCACATAGTTTGGTGTTTGTTTTGTATCCTTTCCTGAGATGGTCAGTCAGGTGCAGCCACAAGAGGAGAAGCTCAGAATAAACAAAACAAAGTTTATTATACTCACAGGTCCTAGAGGCAAGAGGCATGGCACGCCTTGAAAGGCCACATGGAAAAACACCAGGGGGTCAAGAGGCAGAAAACAGAAGCAGGGGAAGTTTTAGGCTGGAAGCTCTATTGGGATTTCTTGGGGAAGGGCAAGGCAAAGCAGGATATATAGTTTAGGAGGAGCTAGTTTGAATAATTTTATGGGGTTTTGGGCTATAGGGATGGTCCCTAGTTTCCTGCTACCTGGCTCTGGGATGAGTAAAGCAAGTGAATACTGTACTGCCTCCTGAGGGGCACAGGCAGATATGAGGTCTGGCTCGGGCTGGGTCAATTTCCGTATCAAGGTCATGCTCCTGGCTGGGCCCTTTGCTCTCTCTAAGAATTGGCTAGCTCAGGGAGGAGCAGTCTTTCCCCAGTTAGGAAGGGTTTTTAATATGTCAAAACATTATAATATAAAAAAAAAAGAAATATGTATACAGTCCTGTCCAGGTGGCTCAGTTGATTTAGATTGTCATCCTGTACACCAAAAGGTTGTGGGTTTGATTCCCCGTCAGGGCACATACCTAGGTTTCAGATTTAATCTACGATTAGGGTGTGTACGGGAGGTAACAGATAGATGTTTCTCTCCCTCGCCTTTCCTCTCTCTAAAACAATCAATAAACATATCCTCGGGTGAGAATTAAATTACACACACACACACACACACACACACACACAGAGTTCCTCAGGGGTTTCATTATAGGTAAATGTTTCAGTGATCACAGCATGGAACCCAGGTCAGGATGGCATCTTTGGAAAGTCCAGCCTGCCCTCAGCATAACTGAGCTCCCCCCAAATGAACTAACTGATGCCTGACCTTTCCTGGTGAATTTATCTGCCAGAAATCTATGCTTTCCTTGCTACTGTATCCCAAGCACCTGACATAATGCCTTGCACATATTCACTTATTCATTATCCACATTTATTGAGGGCCTACAATGTGCCAAGCACTGGGCTAGATAGTAGTTGCTTAAAAATGTCCTAATAGAGCCCGGCCAGGTGTGGCTCAGCTGTTGAGCATCGACCTAGGATCCAGGAGATCGGGGTTCGATTCCCGGTCAGGGCACATGCCCAGTTTGCGGGCTAGGCAGCCGATCAATGACTCTCTCATTGATGTTTCTATCTCTCTCTCTCTCTTCCTCCTTTCCTCTCTCTGAAATCAATAAAGATATGTTTAAAAAAAAAAAAAGGTCTAATAGAAAACATGAACCCTGTATTGAATACGCTCTATATGTGCCACCTCAGGTTCCCTTGGCCTCACCTAGCTCCTAAGCCTTCTGTTGTTTTCTTCCCCTCAGCTGTTTCTGCAGCCATCAGCTGCCTGCCTGAGTCCTACTCAGTTCTATACTGTTCTGCTTGAGGCCAATGTCCAGACATTGGCACCTCCCACTACTTCTTCACAGTTACTTGGATAAGACAGGGTGCCACAAGTTAGATAAATCTGGCCTCACACACTGAGCAGGCCAGGCAACCTCACAGACGTTTGGGAGAGTTAACTCTTGGGGCACACTTTGGTCAGTGGCAATGGCAGAAAAATGTCTTCTCTGTCTCTCTCTACAGCGGACTGTTCTGGGGAAATGTGTTCCAGAGGAGCATAAAGGAGAGGCCCCTTCATAGAAGGGGTGATGGAGTGACATTGTCCCGTCTGCTTCCAGTCTCACTTCCTCCCTCCCTCACTTTTGCTGCCCTGGGATTGCACAGCCCAATGAAGTGTTAGTGATCTGTTTTCTAGGCAACCTGGGCTAGGCCTTGCTCACAGATCCATGCCCTCCACACTCCCAGTCCCTGATTCTTCTGCTTATTATACCATGGGTCCCCTTCCTTCCCCTTTCATTTAATTCACATTCTGATGTCACTCAGTTCAGGTCCACGACTCTCCTGATCATACCTCTCTATTTTGGTTCTATGTTCTCACATCCATCTTGGTTTATCTCGGTCCCAATGTGATCTTCTGTTTGCTGCTCTAGCCTCCATTCCTTCTTACTATGGTTAGCAAAGTTTTTCTCTTTCTTTGGGAAATTACTCTTCTCATCTTCTTAGTTCATGTGATTCAGGTGGAGATAAACTTCCTCCCTACACTGTTCAGGCCTTGGCCAACCAGTGTAGTCCATGCTTCTAGTCACAGTGACTGCTTTGCAGACAGGCACGTGACTAAGGTGGCCCAAACAGAGCCAATCCTGAGCTATTGGCTGGAATTTCTGAGAAATAAAAGCTATTTCTCCTCTTAGAAAGAGAAAAGAAGTAAGCCTGGACATGGAGTCAGCCTGAGAATGAAGTCAGACCCAAAGGAGAGAGAGAGAGGTTGGTTTTAATGGGGAGGTTTGAGCTACTGAATTCATTCATGCCTGAAGTTTTCTACCTCTAAACTTTCAGTTTTCTGAGTAAATAAATTGTATTTTTGCCTTTCTGTCCCTGCAACTGAAGGTGGAGAAACTAATATGGTTCTCTTTCTCTATAAATCCCAGCCTCCTGGGCATTAATGTAAAAACCTGGGGTACCCAACAGCAATGGTTCTAGGGAGAACCTTGTGATCTCTATACCTTCCCACTACTGTGCTGTGGGACAGGCTTAAATGAGTCATTAGGTAGAGACAAGGACTGAGTTACTGGCCCCGTGGGCAGACACTCCACTCCTGGTACTCAAGTAGCCATTCCACAGTACACTGTGTCTTGTCACATCTTGCCTCTTCCCTTTCCCTCCTGACCTATGTTTCTGTCTGAGCGCCTTGCCAGCAATCTGATGCAACGTCTTAAATTCTTAAAACTGCAGGGGAATTTTATGGCCAGTCAGGCACACAGTCTTTAAATGGAGCCGAGCAGGTGGAATTTCTGGAGCCCTTCTACCCTACACAGACAAAAGCTGGTGTCTTGCCCTGGGATGTGGGGGCAACTCTAGGAGGGACTTCCCAGCGTGGCCACTGTGTACCTTCCAAGGTTGGCTCCTATCATTTCTACTTGACCCATGTTCCTGTCTCTCCTAACATTTGATTGACTACGCCTCTCCTCCTAATGGGATTTCACTTCTACACCCTGGCATACACCCTCACACCACCCTGGGTAATGGTTCTTCTGTCTCCCTTGACACCTTAGACCCTATTCCTTTCTCTAAGTTGCCCCTCTAAGAAGGCAGGTCTTCTGTTTCAGAGTGATGCTTGGGAATCGGGCACTGGTGAAGTCTAATTACTGTGAAATAGAGTTATTTACTCTGACTCAAGCTCAAGGTATACCAGTGTGTCCCAAACCAGCACCAAAGGACAACCGGGGACTCTTCCCTGATCTTGCCAGGATTCCAGTAGACTGCTAGAGTTTACTCATATCCTGCTGTGTTCTCACTGGGGTGTCCTCACACAGCGAACAGATGTGTAGTGGGCAAGGTCTAAAGCACACAGTGGATTTCTCCTGCTTAGGTGGTGAGTGAAGGGCTGATGGGTGAGCTCTCGAAGCACACACTGAAAAATATACCCATTCATGTGATGGGCAGTTTTCTCTGACACATTAAGCCCTTTAGTCAGCATGACTTCTGGACATTTATTTGTTTGGTGACCCTTCCAGCAGCCCTCTCCCCAGTCTACTGGACAGATGCACTCTGGGCAACTGGTGGAGTTTCAGGCAACTATGATGGTAGCATTCAGGTGTAAGAAACAGGGACCAAACAATAAAACATTGAGTATCTTCAACAGCAAGACATCAAGTATCTTCTATATGCAAGGTACAGCTTAGGTGCTAGTGGCTCTAGCAACAAAACATTGAATTAAAATATTGCTACAAATTGTGAAATGTGCTTTTAATGAAATGAGCCAGAGGCAGAGTTGGAATATTAGGGAAGGGTGACCATTCAGGGAGGGCTTTCTGAGGAGGTGACAAAAGATAGGACAAAAAGAATGAAAAGGCAGTGATCATGCAAGCAGTTGAAGGAAGGGAGAGTGTTACAGCCAGAAAGAAGAGTATATGCGAACTCCCTGAGGTAGGCATGTTAAAGAATGGGGGAAGGTCAGGGTAGCTGATGTGAACCAGCAGGGAGAATGGTACAAGATGAGAACTGAGGCATGGTCAGTGGCAGGGTGGAGGGCCTTAGAGAGCTCAGATGTAATTCTATGTGAAAAATGAAGCCCCTGAAGTGGGAGAATAAAATGAAATAATTGCAATCCCAAGGTCATTCTTGCTTCAAAGTGCACAGAGGACGGGTTGTAGGAGGCAGAGGAGGCAGAAAGCAAGGGAACCAGGAAGGAGGCTGCAGCCAATTGCAGCGGCCTTGGAGAGGAATGGAGGCTTTCATCCACTTGGTGGATGAATCAACACAACTTCCCACTGGATTTAATGTGAGAAGTGAGAAAAAGAGGAAGCAAGTATGACTCTTAGATTTCTCACTTGAGAAAGGCTTCCATGGTAGTGTCATTAACTCAGATGGGGAAATCTGAGGAGAGAATATATTGATGAGAATGGGTGGGAATCTGTTCAAGTTTTGCAATTAAGTTTCAGCTGTTAGTGACACAGAAGAATAGGGACATCCAGTGGGGAGCTAGAATATGCACCTGGAACCTGGAAGTGGGGTCTGCCCTGGAGGCAGGGATTTGGGGGTTGTCAGCATACAGATGGCACTTGAAGCCACAGGAATGGATAAGGTCCCAGGAGAAAGTGTGTCCTCAAGCTTTCTCCACAGCCCTAGTCCTTCCTTCTTTAGGCTTCAAAAGCCAAAGATACAGTGCCATTCTCTCCTCTCATTAAATAGCCTAATTGCCTCTAAACAAGTGAGCCAACTCTGGCCACCCTCTCAGAAAGCCCAGTCTTTAAGCCTGTTCCCACGCATCTATCTTTTCATTTTTTCAGATTAGTTTCCTCCCCCCACTTCCAATGTGAGCAAACAATCTTCATGCGAAGAGAAAAGAGAGGAAGGAAGGAAGAAACCCCTAACAACACTACCGTCACCACCCAGCTAGGCAACTAAACCAACAAACAAACTACAGCATGAGCGCTTAAAAGGAGACTATCCTGCTGACCAAGTCTTGGGGGGTAATTTGCTGTTCCACTGTTAGCCTTGGGGTGAACCCAGCTTCCAGAATGTTCTGCTTTGCCTTGGCAGTCGGTTTATCAGGGTGTAGCTTAGCACAGATCACGAGGAAGGCTGACACAAGATAATTTGACTGGCAATGGGCGAACCAGGACCACTCCTGGATGAGCACATGCTCCACTGAAAATGGGTCATGAAACTCACACGCACCTGTAAAGACATCACATATCTTTCCACATGGTACATGAGCTTCACAGACCCCACTGTGTAACTAATTGCTCTTTTTATGTGATATGGTCAGGATCCCCTCATCTCTCTCTGACTGCTCCCTGCTCCTGGCAGATTCACCCACTTACCTTCTCCCACCAATAGCTCTCAAACTAAGCCAGGAACTAATTCCTAAACCAGAAAGAAGCAAACAGGAAGTGTCCTAGTTGTGGCTGTAGATTACCCACAACACTGAGGTTTCCTTTTGGTGTTTTGCACCTCTGCTTTTGTTCATTTTGCCCTGCCTCCTTCCTTCCGGTGCAGCGTCAGGACACGTTCCTGGCCTTTCTTTGCAGCGTTGAGGCCACCTATTTCTTACCTTCCTAGCTGGTTCTTACCCCACTATTTTCCCTGACCGTTGTTGTGCTGTTCAGACTAGTGGTCTGATTCACAACTTTCCCCCGATGCTTGTTTGCATGTGCATCTCACCCTGGCTATTAGGTTGTAGACCTGCTGTGTGGCCCAGATCCACAGCTGCTGCATGTTCTACGTGTTCTTCACTCTCCCAGCCTGAGCTTTCTGCTTGTCTTTATGCTAAGCCACAGCCCCCACAGTTCCTCTGGTGACATGTAATGCACACATGCAGACTGCTTTTTAATTCAATACCTGCATGCTGTGGCTGTGCATCCTTATTTATACATTTTGGGTCATTTGGGCTCACTAACAGTTACTTCCTCTCTGCTCCCCACCAAAAGGGCCTGCCTTCTACAGCTTTTCCCTGGTGGTCAACATTGATGTGTATCACTGTTTCTAAGCAGGGCTGTCATTGATACTTTTTTTTAAAAATCTTTATTGTTGAGAGTATTACAGATGCCCACCTCCCCCACTGCCCCACTCCACGGGATTCCTGCCCCCTCCCCAGACCTTCACCACCCTATTGTCTGTGTTCCCGGGCAATGTATAAATGCATATAAATTCTTTGGTTAATCTCTTCCCACCCCCCACCCCTCTTCCCTCTGAGATCCATCAGTCTGTTCCATGTTTCCATGCCTCTGGTTCTATTTTATTCATCAGTTTATTTTGTTCATTAGATTCCACATACAAGTGAGATCATGCTATATTTGTCTTTCTCTGACTGGCTTATTTCACTTAGCATAATAATCTCCAGGTCCCTCCATGCTGTCTCAAAGGGTACGAGATCTTTCTTTTTTACAGCTGCATAGTATTCCATGGTATATATGTCCCACAGCTTTTTTATTCACTCATCTACTGATGGGCATTTGGGATGTTTCCAGATCTTGGCTATTGTAAATAATGCTGCTATGAACATAGGCGTGCATGTATTCTTTGTGGTTGGTGTTTCAGAATTCTTAGGATATATTCCTAGAAGTGGGATCACTGGGTCAAATGGCAGTTCTATATTTAATATTTTAAAGTGTTTCTTCTTTCTGTCCCAGGAATGTCTGTTTCACATCAGCTCATGATTCAGAGCTTCTTGGGAAATTTGTATTCAGCCTGCATGTGCAAAGAGTAAGGTGAGCATTAGAAATGATAAACTGATGGGGTTCCAGCCTTCAATGGCATTTAATATAAGGTCTGTTTCATATAGAGCATTAATGAAATTAAGGAAAGGATGTGTGTCTGTCCTTAGTACTGCAGACTAAATTATTCTAGGGCTCCTGAGTGCATATGTTTCAATTACAATTCCTTTCCCCTAACAAAGTCAGACACACCCATGTGACTTGTTTTGGACAAAGAAATATGAGCAGAAGTTAAATGTGTTACCTCTAGGTGGAAACTTTAAGAACCAGTGTGCACTTTGGTACATTTCCTTTTATTCTGCCAAGGCCAGCACTGCCCAATAGAAATACAATGCAAGCCGTATTTGTAAGTTTGAGTTTTTAGTATTCACATTAAAAAAGGAAAAGGAAAATGTTCAAATCCATTTTAGTGATATATTTCATTTAACCTAATATATCAAAAATATTATTTCCATAGGTAATAAACATTAAACATAATTTTACATTGATTTTTTTCATATTAAGTCTTTGAAATCTGGTTTTGTATACTTACATTGCAATTCAGACTACCCACATTTCAAGGACTCAATAGCTGGAAATGGATAGTGACTACCATGTTGGACAACACAGGCCTCAGAAATCTTGAAATGTGGCTAGTCTTAATTGCAAAATAAGTATAAAATATATATAATTTATGTTTTAAAAATTTACCACCAAAAAAACCATGAGCCAGAACTTTAAAAGCCTATGACTTTCGAGCTTCTAAAGATCCTTGGGTCCCCACTTTTTGATGCGCTATCCTTTAGGAAGCTAGTCCCCAAGGAAGGCGCATTCTCTAAGGTTGACTTCAGATGTGGTCAAGGAGGGCACTGGAACAGAGAATCACAGTGCACTAACTGCCCCTGAGCAGGGGTCCCTTAAAACATGTACCCAGTGAGAGCTCAGAATTCTAAATGACTGTTGTGGGTCTACCATACTTCCCCAAATTATAGTGAAGAGATAATAATAAGGTATAAAGAGAAAAGACTGGAGCAGCTGAGGGATGGTAGAGATATTGAGAATAAAGGGAACAAGAAGTAATGGGTAAGTAATTAGATTCTCTTTGGAAATAATTAAAGTTTGGAATTATATGTAGGTACATTGGCTACTGGGCCGATTCCCAGAACATAACTCTTTACAGATACTGATCTCACTGGGGCCATGGTGCTATGTGAGTTACATAAAACAAATCAAACCTGGTGCAGGTCATCATTAGGACCTGCCATATCTGTCCATCACACATCAACCAGATTGATCTTCATAAATATGAGTCAGACTGTGCTACTCCCCATTGAAACGCTTCAGTGGCTCCCCACTTCCTCTAAGGTAGAATTTAAGGTCCTTGAACATTGTATCCAAGGCTCTTCATGATGTGACTCTTGTTTTCTTTCGAAGCTTCATTTCTTGCCACTCACTTCCTACTGTTTTATGCTTCAGGAACACCAAAGTATTCTGAGTTTCTTGCTCATACCATGATGCTTCTCTTTATTTCCTGGAATCCCCTCCTTCCTTTTTACCTAGCTAATACTTAATAATTGTTTAAGATTTAATTTAGTCCCATCTCAAAGATATCTGTGTGACTGCCAGGATGATTAAGCGTTCTTATTTGACTCGCCCCAACACTTTGCATATGTATCATTAAACTTTGCATTAAATTTATTTATGTGTGGCTTGTTCTTTGAGGCTTGGGAGATGCTCAATAAATGTGCCTTGAATAAATATTTCTAGAAGACAGAGCCAGTGACCACAGAGAAGAATGGATGAGTGAATCCCTTCCAGAGGGCAGGGTTAGAATGTGTTTCTTCCACTTGAAGCTAGGTGGGCTCCATGAATTGGATATGGTGGAAGTGACACTCTGCCAGCTTCAGGGACCAGCCTTAAGAGACTGACAGCTTTTACTTCCTGTCATGTGGAACACTCACTCTTGGATGCCAGCTTCCACAAAGAAGTATAACTATCCTGAGTGTACCATGTTGTGGGAAGCAAAAGCCATGTGAGTAGGAAGTGGAGGATGAGATGCTACATGGAGCAAGCGAAAGATCAAAGAGCACTGAGATGCTAGACATTTGAAGCATCCTGGAAGTGGATACCCAGCCCCAGTTACCTCAGCTGACAACAAATGGATCAGATGCAAGTTGCTCACCTGAGGTCATCCTGAATTCCCCAACCTCCAAATTTTAAGCAAATAAAATAGTTTTTTGGGATACTTCATTTTGTGGTAGTTTGCTATGCAGCAATAGATAGCAGAAACATAAGTGCTGCCATTACAAAAACCTAAAACTATGCAGCATTGATTTTGGGACTGGACAGTGGTCAGAGATTGAAAAGGCTTCAAAGACAGTGTAATGGAGGCTAGAAGGATAGAAGGTTATTACTAAGACTTGGCAGGAGGACAACCTATACAGTGCAGTTGCAGAAAGTTTAACAAAACTGTCACCTGATATATTCTGAAAAATATAAAATGGACCTAATAAACTAGTGGATCTTGGTAAGTAGATTTTCAGGCAGAATGTCAAAAGTGCCAACAAGTTCCTATAGCTGCATATGGTAAAATATAAATAGGGAGAAATAGGCTAAAGAAGTTATTCAAAAATTTTAGCAGAGTTTAGAGGAAATACATAGGACCCAGGACTTGCTAACTTCAAAAACAAAATAATTTCTCATCTGTTTTCCAGCTAAGAAAACATTTTTAAAGCCAGAAATATTCCCCAGGTAGAGATCAAAACCAGGGCAGTAAAAAGATGAAGTCAAAGCTGCAAGCATCAATCTCTTTGATAAGATCTCAGAAACATTTAAGTTGATGCTCTGTGGATTCTATCTGCTAGACAAAATATTTTAGTAGTGCGCCTTACCATCCTTCTTGTTCAAACAACAGAGATTATAATAATCTTAAAACCATTGTCCCATACTTAAGCAGATTTGCAGAGGGCCAAAGGCAGAGAAGAGCTAGCTCAGAAAGATTTGTGGGTATGACTCTTATCTAACAGAATAGATTAGAGTTTGATACACAGGAATCCCATGATGTCTTTAAAAGAATTATACCACCTTGGACTGAAAGGGTCAGAGACAATATCGAATTTAAAAGAGAGCTTTGGATTTCTAAACTAACAGGAATGATTCAGGCTAAGAAACTCACTCAGAAGAAAACACAGGCTATTTCTTATGGAAAACGAAGAATGACTAGGGCGGAACCATACCAAGGTCGCAAGGAACTGGCAACGCATTCCTAGCTGGATGTCACATCATTATGGAACATTCACTGCTCTGTGCCTCCAATCGTCTCCCCTTTTTTTGTTAATCTGTACCTGAGGATATTTTTTCCAACGAATTTTAGAGAGAGTGGAAGGGGGGGTAGAGGGAGAGAGAGAGAGAAACATTGATGTGAAAGAGAAACATCGATTAGTTGCCTCCTGCACATGCCCTGAGCCCAGGGATCGAACCTGCAACCCAGATACATGCCTTTGACCAGGAATCAAGCCTGAGACCTTTCAGTGCACAGGCCAATGCTCTGACCACTGAGCAACACCAGCGGGAGCTTTCCTCTTTTTGAAAGGGCTTGTCTACACATGCTTGCCCCAGCATTGTATGTTAGTATGTGCATGTGTGTGTCTGTGTGTCTGTGTGAATGTAACTTATTTTTTTATTTACAGGAGGACTTCAGATTGAGAGGATACATACCTGAGAACCAAACCCAAGGAGGCTTATCTGCATCTGGCCCTGAGATCTGTCACCTTAAGCCTACACCTAATGACATAATAGGGTGAGACTTTTGGGGACTGTGGAAAGGGGTTAGCACATTTTGTATGCGGAAAAATATAAACAGTTTGTGACCACAGGGCAGACTGGTGGCAGATTAAAGATTGACACTCTTCCCATTGATAAGTGGGGAGTCTGTGTCACTCCGCTCCAATCTGATTAGATTCTGTGACTTTTGACCAATTGAATATGATCAAAGTAAAGTCGCAGCAGTTTCTGAATCTAGGTTTTAGGAGGTTGGCAACTTTCACTTCCTGTTCCTTGTAAGCCAGCCGACACTTGAGAAGTATCCTGATGCACCATGCTGTGAGAAGCCCAACCACGTGGGGAGGCCCTGGGGGACGAGACATCACGTGTGGGGAGAGACAGCCAAAGAGATCTGATGTGCCACATAGGAGTGGAAGAGTTTTCTTAGAAATAGTTCACCCAGTCCTGGCCACCACAGCGATGCCTCATGGATCAGAAACAAATCCTTCCAGAATTCATGATGTATAAAAATCATGAGCAAAATAAATTGGTTGTTTTAAGCCACTGTGTTTGGGGTAGTTTATTACACAGCCATAAGTGACCAGAACAAGTTTCACTTTGAATTCACTATTTAATTAAAAGCACTTGCTCTTTTCATTCATGGAAATTGTTAGTTATACAAAATTTGAGTCTGTCTGACCTTATGATTTCTGGCCAATAGATGTGACAGAAGTGATAATGTCTCAGTTCTGAACCTGGACCTCGAGAGGCCTGTGTGCTTCTGCTCTTTCTCTTGGAAACTTTGAAGCCTGAAGGAATTAGTCATCCCAGTTGACCCCCTGGCTGACCCTCCAGCTGACCACAGACTCATGAGTAAGCCCAGCTGAGATCATCTGAGCCTAACCCAGAAGGGAAGAACCCACCCAGTTGGGCCCAACTAAATTGCCAACTCAAAGAACCATGAACTAAAAAATGGTTGTTGTTGTTTTAAGGTGTAAGTTTTGAAGTGGTTTGTTAAGCAGCAATGGCTAACTGGTACCACAGAGGTCTGTTTGATTTACTGTCATCCAAGAACAAAGTAAAGAACTATGAGTTGTTCCATCCAGTTTTAGGTAATCTGTTGAGTTTTGTTTCTTTGTGTATTTGACAATGAAACCAATAAACTAACTTGTAGTATTTCTCTGTGGCAGGAAACCATGAGAATATAGCCACACTGTGACATTCCTGACCAAAATTCCAAACCTGAATCCAACTGTAAGAATCATTAGGTAAACCCAAATTGAGGGACATTCTTCAAAAGTGTCAAGGTTATAAAAGATAAGGAAACATAAGGACCCTATTACAATCTGAAGGAGACTAAAGAGACATGGCAACAACATACAGCATATGCTGCACTGGATCCTTTCACTATAAGGAGCATTTCTGGACAACGGTGGAATGTATGGATTAGACGGCAGTAGTGCATCAGTGTTAATTCACCATTTTTGATGTTTGTATTGTGATTAGGCAGGAAAGATCTTTGTTTGCAGGAATTACATACTAAGGTATTTGTAAGTTTGGGGGCATAATGTAGACAACTTACTCTCAATGGTTCTGTTTTTAAAAAGTTAAAAAAGAAAAGAAATAAGACAGAAAAAATATTAATGGTAAGGCAGTTCTGATTCCATAAGATAATAAAAAACAGGTACTTCCCACTTAAGTCAATAATTTGTTCTTGATAATCAGACTCACTGCCCAAAAAGTGCTGCCTGGGATCCTGTTTTCCATTCATTTAAGTGGAAAAAATTATATGGTTGGTACATCAACCCAAAACATCCAACGAATTTCTCTAACACAGAAGCAAAGCACATTGTAACATAGAGACCCACACCTGAAACCTATATGTTCATATTAACCACTGTCACCCCAATAAATTTAATTTTAAAAAAAGAACCAAAGCACAGTAAAATGCCTATAAATCAGGAGCATCATGTTAGTATACAAAACTGTATGTTTAAAACATTACTTTCTGACAACCAGACAATTAGTATGGTTATTAACAAACTCTTGCTTTGTATGTAACATTACAAATATAATCCCCTTGCTGTCACTTGTGTGTGTGCATTTTTCAAAATGGTCTATATATCTTGCTATTGATATGATTATAATATTCTACTAATTTTACTTGACTCAGACTTACTTATTTTTATTATTCTTTATTAATGCAAGAGTTATTCTATCTATAGTTTTGTTTAAAATATGGTATGGTATTGACTTTTTGTTGTTATTGATTTTAGAGAGAGAGGAAGGGAGAGAGAGAGAGAGAAAGAGAGGAACACTAATCAGCTGCACTGAACCCGCAACCTGGGTAAGCACCCTGACAGGGAATTGAACCAGTGACCTTTCGGTGCAAGGGACGATACTCAACCAACTGAGCCACATGGGCCAGGGCAAAAATACGGTGTTGAGTTTTAGGGAGAAGTATTAATTTTCCTATACAACAGTGGTAAAAAAATATTGTATTGAAAAAAAAGTGTGTTCAAAGAAGTTTGTGTAGTACATTCCAAGAGGCATTCTAATGAGAAAAGGTTACCTGTGGAGACATACGGGTTATGCCTGTTTATGATAAAGCTACAATCATTTCAGCTATACACCTTAAACAGTAAAACAGAATATACTGACTCTCAAATGTAAGAATTTTATCTGTACTATACAAACTTATACACAGCAAACAAATGAGATTATTGGCTAGCAATTGAGAAAACAATTTAGGCTGATACATCATTATGAACACTAATTCCAGATAACTTAAAGTGTTAAACATAAAATCTAGAAGAAAATGGAATTGAATTTGTCCATCTTATACAAGAAGAATGCCTTAAGTTTAGAAGCAACACAAGTCAATGGGAAAAATAAACAGATTTGATTATAATGGTTTTAAAATTCTGTGTGTATGAGTTTAAAAGCAAAATGAATATTTACAGCAAATAGGAGACCAAAGTATTCAACATAAGAGCTCTCACAAATCTGTAAGAAAAATGTAAGTCAATGATAGATATGTAGAAAATGGCACAAAAAGATAGATTGTAAGAGAAGACATACAAATAGTGAACCAAATTATGGGAAAAAATAACTTTGCTAGTAGTCAAAGAAATGAAAATCATAACTGGGAACTATCATAGCCATTTGTTAGATTAGAGAAGTCATTAAAAATATCACCTAATCCAATGACATGAAGGGTGTGGTGAACTAACTGCTGGAAAAAATAACAGAACCCTTTAGAAAATAATTTGGCTCACTGACCCAAGAGCTATAAATATTAATACTTTTTGACTCATATTTTGGAATTTGCTATACTTTTTTGCACAAAGATCATCATTACAAAGTTGTTTATAGTAGCAGAAAAACATGTCTGTGTTGGAGTGGGAGGGCAGACTAAATAGCTAATGGTTAAGTAAGCTATGGTGCCAACACTTTATATAATAGTATGCAATCATTAAAATGACTCTGAAAAAAACGAGAGTGATGCTACGTGTTTTTTAAAGTAGAACACAGAATTCTATACCCCACGTAATTACACAACTTTATCACATAAGAAACAACACATACAAATAAGTCGTGCGATTATAACCAGGATATAAACAGTGGATGTGAGAAGTGATGAGGTGATAAAAGATTCTTTAAAAAAAGCTTTTCTCTGTTTTTCCAAATTAAAAAAAACACCATACACTGCCTTTCTAATTAAACAAAATAAAGAAAGAAAAGAGGAGAGATAGTGTCTGGTGCTTGCAGTCAAGTGAGAAATTTTTCCTATGCAACTCTTTAAATAAGCATGACC
Source organism: Miniopterus natalensis (assembly GCF_054644295.1). NCBI lineage: Eukaryota > Metazoa > Chordata > Mammalia > Chiroptera > Miniopteridae > Miniopterus > Miniopterus natalensis. The sequence continues at coordinate 23,714,856 of NC_142096.1, forward strand.
AAAGCCCATGAAACAATCACACAGATGCTGGAGACTGCACCCTGGAAAGTGTAACTGGATCATAGACCACTGTAAAGAGCCAATATCCTACGAGGAGCTGATGACAGCTCTAAATAAGACTGAGGTCATGTACCAACCTGCCCAAGAAGACTTTCCATATAGTCATAGCTGCTGTAATACATTACAAGGCTTTAAACACATCAAATGCAGTAAGGCCAGGAAATAAGCCTGGTAGTTAGGTATTTTTGTTTATGTTCAACATAAAGTGTTTTTCAGCTCATCATAAGGTTAAGGTCACAGTGTTTTTCCATTATAAAGTTGCTCTTAAAAGAAAAAAGATCAGCAGTCCCACCATACAGTGTGTTTTCAGTGTAGGAACAATCAGTAGGTGTGGGGTCCATTTGTTGTTGTTGTTGTTGTTGTTTTTCAAAGATCATTTTAAAAGTTCAGATTGGACTTGTGCTGGTACTATTTTAAATCAAGGAAGCACATTGGTAATATCATGTTACCTGTAGTTTGCTGCTTCTTAGAGTAGATGATGTCTAAAGGGAATGTAATAAACAATCGTCCATTTAGCTTTACGATTCTATCAGCAAAATGCCAGGGGGGAAGGAATATCTTGTTCTCTTTGAATTGTGTTTTTGCAACCTGAGATTCAAGTTCAGGTTTCTTGAGGCACCCTTGGGCATTGGATCTGAATTAATTATTGCGTCCAATTTCCTCCACCTAGTCCCTATAACAAGTGCAAACAAGCCAGCAATGGCTACCCTCATGACCACTAGAGATGTATCAAAGGAGAGTTCAAAGTTGTACACTGTTCTACTGGTAAGAATTTATCCATTGAGAAAGAACAAAGGGAAAATCAGGTTGGCTAGATTTGGATTCACTTAATATTTTCTAGTTTAATTCACACCTTCCAGGCATAGCTTAAAACACATCACAAAGAGCTTTGTTATTATGATTGAAGGAGGTGGTTTCTTTCTTCCCTCCCTCCCTCCTTTCTTTCTTCCTTTCTTTCTTTCTTCCTTTCTTTCTTCCCTTCTTTCTTTCTGTACTCTATGAGAAATTAGCTGGGTACAGTCTACAATGCAGAAGGCAGGCCTCATGCCAGGTTGCCTATGTGCTAGCGGGGTTGCCACCCATTCTTATGGGGAAAATGATTCTTTATGACAGGTCTGAGAACTGTCCTCCTTAAAGAATGGCTCATGGAAACAAAAAGCAGATTTAGGCTTTTTTTGAAGCTCCTTTGAAAAGACTGGTACCAATGTTCAAATATCTTGTTTCCTGTGATATAAAGTTCCCAGTAAATAATGAGTGGATTAACAAAGGAATTTCATCATTTTGTCCCCTAAAAGCAGACACTTGCTCTCAGATTGTCTTTTTGTCTTGGTTGTAATTCTCTATACAGTCTATTAATGAAGCACTCCGAAGCCTGGTCCTAGGGGAAGCAAAAAGGAATAGCTTTCTAATTCTCTTTATTGGACACATTAAAGAAGAATCTCCTTCTCTTTAATTAAAAATTTGGGGCAGAAATTTGAGAATGACTTTGTAAATCACCTATGAGGTGAAGAGAACACCATACTGAGTTTAATTTTGTATAAGGAAGTATTTTCAAAATAAAAAGTGTTACTATTAATAAGAACAAATACAATAATAAAAGCCAACTCCCAGTAGCAGGGAAGTTAGGCCTTGAAAACAGGTCTCTGGGTAGTGTCTTTTTCTGACACAGAACGTTGTGCCTATTAGCTGTGAGTTAATACTTACGATTTTTTTTTTCTTTCAAAAAGTTAGAACAGATTCAAGATGGTTTCTATACTAACATAATCCTCACTTGCATTCCAATGTTACCTTCTTAAATCAGAGAGAAAGTTTTAGGCTTTTGGCTAATATTCTGGGGATTGTGGCCAATCTGAGATACATCTACTGTTATGGGGTGAATTGTGTTCCCTGTACCTCAGAATGTGACTTTATTTGGAAATAGGCCTTACTGATGTAATTAGTTAAGATGAGGGTGGGCCCCTAATCTAATATGACTTGTGTTCGTATATAAAAAAGAATGTCATGTGAAAATACAGACACACAAAGATGGCCAAGTAAAGATGGAGGAAGAGATTGGAATTGGCTGCCACAGGCCACCAGAAGCTGGGAGGAGGCTAGGAAAGATGTCCCCTTAGAGGCTTTGGAGGGAGGACGGCCCCGATGACAGCTTGACTTCAACTTCTAGCCTCCAGAACTGTGAAGCAATACATTTCTGCTATACACTGTAACCCACCCAATCTGTGGTATGCTGTAACAATCCTGGGTGACTAATCAACCTATGGAGGTGTGCTGTGCCTGGGTGTCGTTTAGTATCATGTACAAGATACCATTTCTGCAGAAAGAAAATGGGGAGAAAGAGAAAAACTATTTTTCCCCCAAAGCTGTACAGAAGTTTGGGGTTGCTGATTGAAATTTGGCGAATGGTTAGATAGATACCTGAGAAGTTCATCACCAAGTTCCCTAATGTTCATCAAAGGTCCTGATGTCTCACCCTGGTAATCCATGTGTTGACAAGGTTGTTTAGATGGCATAAAGGACCAGGGTGACCAAGGCACTCAGGCAGTGACCAAGGGCTGGAGCCAGGAGTTGGTTTCTAAAAAGTGCTCCCAGAAAATCAAGATTGGACCATTGCAGGGCAAATGACCCTTCCCTTAGCTCTGGCTAAAGGATTCTCCTTTGGATGTGGGACCAGGCATGGCCTTGGGATTCTTGGCTAAGCTTATGTTGTGAGGATGTGTCCTGGGCAGGGCAAATGTCATGGTGAAGTGCAAGGCTGACAGATCAGTTATGCTACGGGGTTAGTAGTGCCAGAAAGGCCCGCGGGGAACTCATGCTGACTGCTGAGGGCTGAGCGGTGTTGAGAAGGATTCTGACATTGTGTCTGTGCCCAGTGGACAAAGCTGTGATTGAAAGACTCTCACTAGTGAACTCATACAGCCTCAGCCTTGGATTTGCTGACTCTGGGCCTCCTATAGGCTAAAATCAGTTGATGATGGTAGACTGAGAGTCACCCTTTCATAGCCAAATAATCCAGGATGTTTAGCAGTTAGTTTATGATTTAGATCCCAGGAGTCCTGGCCTAGGAAAGATTCACAAGCCCCACCAGTCACCTGGTAGCTTGTAGCAGTCAGAGTCCTGGGAGAAAGGGCTTTCTCTAGCTGAGTAATGGAGGTGATTTTAGTAAAAGGACTATTTGTAAAGGTGTGGGCAGGATTTAGAGAGAGCAACAAAATATGTGGCTTACTTTAGGCAGGTGAGCAGGGAGACTTTTCTATACTTCTGTGCAATGGTAGGGGAAGGGAGTAGTTACAAAAGCTGGGAGACAGCTATGTGGACAAGCCTCCTGATAGGAGCTGTGCATTCGGGAGAGGTTTGCAGACAGAACAAAACCAGGCAGATTAACACCCAGCTTCACTTTCCTCACTCCCTCCATCTTTTGCTAGTGACTCGCTTTGGCTGAACCCAACCCGAAGCTGGAAGGCAAGGGAGCCCCTGGATACAATCCACAGTCAGCTTTTGGAGGCACCAAGCAGAGTAGGCACATGGAATAGAGGGACTTCTCAGCAAATGGAGAAAAACCAGCACAGACACCTTTTAGTTAAGAACCTCCTGCTTGGAAGTGACAAACCCTATCCTAATCTAACTGAAACAGAAAAGATTTATTGGATGTCTCAGTGGAAAGTGCATGAGTTCATCTGAGCCTCAGGAAAACTTAACTGGGCACTTAAGTATTACCATCTTGGGTTCTCATCTCTGCTTTTTTCTCTATTTAAGCTTAATTCTCTTAAATCAATTTTATTCATGAGCTTCTACCTTTATACCTTCAATATCAAAGAGAAACTAAAGCCCTTTGCTTATGTTTAGCATGAACTATCTCAGGACTGACAGGTGGCAGGAGAGGTCAGGAGAGCTAGAATTATTAGGAAGGTCTCAGGAGAGGAACAGGGAAAGGAGTGTGTCAGAAATGGCTTGAAGGAAGAGTGGAGGTGCCATTATCTCAGACCAAACAGAGGAGGGAAAGAGTGAGCAGGAGGTGGGGGAGGTTAACATGGAGACTTCCCTGGGTGTTGGGATGTTTTGCTTCTCAATTTGGGAGGTGGTTACATGGCTGTGTGTATATTATATGTATATATACACATATATGTACTAATTGGGGTGTGTACTTTCTTATACATTTGTTACACCTCAATAAAAAAATTCTCTTGGGGAAAAAAAAAAAAGGCCAGGTCTTTAAGTCTGGCAAAAGGGTGCATTGAAAAATGAAGGAAAGAAAAACTTCCCAGGTGGTAGCTACCATTTATGGAGCCTCTTCATGGAATCAGGCATTTTCCATAATCTCCAACACGCATCTCAACTTGAAAGGCCTGATCTTTGAATGAGGAAGCCTTCCAAGAGGGTAATGAACCCAAGGACAAAACTAGGAAGTGGTGGAGCAGGGATTTAAACCTATTTGCTCGTTCATTCCTCGGGAAGATTTCTGTTGGGCCTAAGATGTGCCAGGCCCTGCAGTGAACAGGCCAATGTTCCTGGCCTCAGGGTCTAGTGGGGGAGACAAGCAGCAAACAAGTGAACCAATATATCAACACGAGAGTTAGGATTGTGATAAATCAATAAAGGGAATGACAATGGAAGGAAGGAAGGAAGGAAGGAAGGAAGGAAGGAAGGAAGGAAGGAAGGAAGGAAGGAAGGAAGGGAGGGAGGGAGGGAGGAAGGGAGGAAGGAAAGCAATATCTCACTCAGGACTAGTTTGAGTCTCAAACCTGCTGACTTCTAACAAAGCTGCTGCGCCCAGGGCCTTAGGGTGCTGGGACTGGCCAGTCCCCTATAGATCCATGTGGGTGGAGTAGAGGGAGGAAGAGCTCCCCAAGGAAAAAGTACCAGTTCCAGAAAAAGGGAAGGGCTCTGGGCAGAAAGAGAATAGGTATCTACCACAGGGAGACCGTGGAAGTGGGGGTGTGGGTGAGGAAGTCAGGGAGGTGCAGGGGGGTCTGTGACTGAGACTGTGGAGAAAGGGCAGGTTGGGCTTTACCTAGAAGCTGTGACTGGCTCAAATTATTCTCCTTCCTACTGCTATAGCAGATACCTTACTGACTACCTTTCAGGCAGACAACAAGGGTGAAATTCTCAGCCTGTGTCTGACCCAACACTGGCTTTCCCATTCGCTCATCACTCCATACAGACTGTGGTCCGCGCCTGCTCTTCCCGGGTCCCTGCCTGCTCTTCCTTGGGAATGGCCCAGGTTGCCATGTCTGGAGGCTCCTTTTCATGCATCTACATCTGTGATGATCCTACTCATCATTCAAGACCCTGCTCAAACCTCACCATCTCCACCAGAACGTCCCTGTTCTCACGTGCAGGAAGGAAGCTTTCTGTCCCCAGTTCTTCTGTTACTGTAAGAGAGCTATTTAAATATTTATCAAGGTCAGTTTCCCATCAGACTTCTTTATCTACGTTAGCCTCCTTCACCGGGCCGTGAGATGCTAAAGGGAGGGGCCATGCCTTCTGTGCACCCCCCACCCCCATGCCCACACCCCCACATACACTTGAGCCTGGCACAGAGCCTGTGTGTGTTCTGTCAAAAGAACCCTGGGAGCGGTGGGAAGGAATGGGGGTTTGACCCCTGTCTTGTGTCCTCTCCCACTTTACATCCCCCCAGTTGCTTTTCCTTCCTCCCATTCTTTCTCTCTGCTCTTGCTTCTCCATTGGTTGGTTATAAATATGGTCACATTGGGATACAGTTAAGATTAGAGTTTGGCTTTTGAATGCATGCAACTAAAACATTGAGCTCCTAATTCTACCATGGTCAAACACGTGATGAGTGTTGCAAAGCAAAAGTGACTATATTTCCTTTTAGAAACTGATGTGCCTCATAAATGCTGGGTTGAAATATTCTAGAGAAATATATTTTCATCAGAACATTTGGAAAAGTATTGATTATTAAGCCAAATTGGTCAAATATGCAAAGGCATAAAACATCATTTGCCTATCCAAAGGGAGTGCTTGGTCTGACCTCGCAGCTGCTGCTACTTTATCACCCTTTTGTTCAGAGACATTTTACTTTCACGTTGGTTTACACTTGACTGTTAAGAGACGGAAGTAAAACTGTTCATAGTGTTGACTGAGGGTCAATGGGCTTTCCTTCTTTATTTTCTGGTGTTAACCACAGGCATCTTTAACAGTACAGAGACTTTCTAAGTGACCCTTTCAGTTTCTATAGCTACTACTTTGTAGACTAAAGTTCAACAGTTTGTGGGTTGGACAATTTGACTTGGTAACCCCCTAAACACATTCTGAAAAAAAGCAAAACCCATACGACTTAACACCCTTGCGCAGATATCTGCTGAAATCCAAGTAAACAAAAACTCTTGAGTTTTAGGACTACTAGTTAATAGCACAACTGTATCAGGTCATAGTAATCAATTAAATAAATTGTAGCTTCTAGTCATTAAATAAAGTCATCGTTTCAAAAATTTATCAGAAGAGGTGAAGGAGAGGACTTAAGCTTCTCTGTTACTTCTGGATGTCAAACAAAAATAAAGAATCACACCTCCCTCCTCCTTTCTCCATCAAACTAAAGAAGGAGAAATGAAAAAGGAAGAAAGGAAGGAAGGGAAATCCAAACATTTCAAACAAGGAAATATTTAACAACTTCTCAAGAATAGGTGCTATGTTTCTTAGATGAAAATCTTTAATTTAGCCAAGTAAACTAGAAACTGTTAACTCCTCTTTTGGCTTTAAACCCCCATCATGACATTTTACTGAATCCACATTTCTGTACTAATTACTATAATTTTTCTAGAGGTAAAACAGAACAACAAATGGGATGATGTCCAAGGGAGGCTAGGAAAGAGGATAGTTAGCATTTCCAGCTTCTATAGTAGAAGATGGTGAGAGAATAAGGAAAGTTAGAAATGACAGCTAGGTTACCCAGCTAGGTAAATGAAGGGCTTGGGCATAGGCAAGGGCTGGAATGGACAAGATATGCTGGAGGAAGGGCAAGTAGAGGACATCTCACTGGAGCTGAGGTTGGGCGAGAATTAAGAGATGAGATTGGAGAAACAGCTTGGCACCAGGACCTTACCCAACAAATGAAGGAGTTTGGAATTTATCCTTTTAGCAAAGTATTGTTTGAGCACCAATAATCTGGCCAGAGCATAGAACATGTTGAAGGAGGAGGCCTGAGGAAGAGGCCAGGAGACCGCTGGTAGAAGGATGTGAACTGGAATGGTGGCAACGGTATGGAATAAAAGGTATAATTATGAGATGATAGGGCATGAATGTTCAGGACTTGTTAGCTAATAGAGGGAGATCAAAGCTGACTTTGCAGCTTTAAGCTGGGTAAGCGGGGAAATAAGTAATAGAAGCAGGAAACCAAGAAGGGAGCTGGTTTTAGGAAGAAGCTGATTATTAGTTCAAGTTTAGATGTGGGGCTAGCGGTAGAGGCATCAAGGCGTGCGATGGAAGCATGTAACAGGCAGGTAACAGGCAGCTCCCAAGATATTGAACATCAAGGATAAGGCTGCCTCTGGGCCAGCTCCCAGAATGCGTGTGGCGCAGGAAGTGTGAGGGTGTTTCCTAGAGGAGAGTTTACAGGGTGTCTCAGAGAGTGGCAAATATTTCTATACATGGTCTGTACTTGGCACAAGGGAAGCCTGGAAACTTTTTGAGATTAGTGGTAATGGCCCTAAAGAAGAGCTGGACATTCCATGGCAAGTAGGGCGAAATACCCAAAACCTGGGAGAAGAGAATCTGGGCTGTATAAGAGTTGAGACAAATTCCCACAACTGCACTCACTAGTGTTGTCAGCAATTTCTGAGTGAGAGAGAAATAGAGAGTATCCAGAACCACCTGTACATTTATATATAAGATACTTGCTTAGTAAACCTCAGGTGTATTCTCTTTCTAAAGGGTGCTCTCATTCCAACGGATCCCTTGTCAGGTCCCTAAGTTAGAGAACCGCTATGTAAATTGTTTTAGGTAGAAACTAATGTGGGTAGATGGGAACTAATACAGTCAAGACGCTGTGTCAGAACTGACGAAACCAAGACAGACACCTCAGAAGGCTTTCCCTGCAAGGCCTGTTCCGGCCTGACCATGCCTGCTGCACACAGCTGATGCTGTCTGACCCAGAGCTGAGCTAAGGGTGATCGCCATGCACGCAGTCGCTCAGCTAGAGGTGGAGAGAACTCGATTTTAGGAGGTGGAGAGAATAAATGTGTTCATCAAATTTACTGCATGGAGTGGGATTATGTTTTTACTTAAAAAAAGTTATTAACAAGGAAAACTTCTGAATTTGGGGAAATTTCATTTCCCCAAATGAAAATATTCTTTAAAAAATTTTGTTGCCCTGGCTGGGTGGCTCAGTGGGTTGAGCGTCACCCCCTATACCAAAAAGGTTGTGGGTTTGATTCCCAGTCAGGGCACATATGTAGGTTGGGGCGGGTATGGGAGGCAACTGAGAGATGCCGCTCCCTCTCTCTCCCTAAAATCAATTTTTAAAAAAGCTTTTCACTGGGTAAGGATAAAAAAAATTGTTGAAGGAAATAGAAATAAGGTGAATGCAATCGTCCTTGTAATAGGATAGTTTTGGTAACTCAGTGTGAGTATCTGACCTGTTTCCAGGGTTTTCATCTTAGAGTTTATCTGTATACTGGGTTGCCAAGGCAACTAAGAAGCATGCAGTAGGACTTGAACACCTAAACTAATTTTATGAATGTCAGCTACCACATTTCTTTTATATTGTGTATAAAGCCCAGAGCCCAGCAAGCATTCACGTTCTACTTTGATTTATATTTTGAATGCTGTTTTCATTTCATAGTAAGTTTGGTTATGAACGTATGTTAGAGATAACCATATATAGAGTTACATGATGCACTGCTTATGTAAAAGATGCAAGATGTATGTATGTATCCATGTGTGGGGAAGAAACTGTAAGTGTGCCTATTTTTAAAATGTAAATGGGGCAATTGATACTGAAGAAAAAAGATCCCAAAGAACAAACAATAACAACAAAAATCTTGACTATCCACATGTGAATTAAAATTAAAGGCTAAATTTTCTGGATTTTTTTCTAGAAGTAGACACGTAAAAAGGCCCAATTGATAGCAGAGGTTTGTTGAAATGCCATTGTTTTGTGCTCTGGCACTTTCTGCAGTGAAGTCCTTGTCAGTCAGGGGCATTGGGAGGAGGGGCGGCTGGGGGAGAGGGTGCAGATGTGAGCAACAGCTGACGGTGGTTGTCCAGGAGACCCTTGGAGGTCAGGAGGACACCGGTGCTGGAAAGCAGATGGGTCCACTTCAGGTAATCAGTCAGAAACAGGACAATTCAACTAAACGAACATGTGTCCACTCACACAGTGGTGAGCAAGGCACTCAAACCCCTGCCTTCTTCACCTTCACAGCTTGTAGCCTGGGCACAATAGGAAAACTGAGACCTTGTCCTTTGACCGTGACCAAAAAATGCTTGAAAACTCTCCACACTAAACCTTGAGCCCTACTGGAGGAGACAGGCTGTTTTGGTTCCTTTCTTCCTGTGGGCACCTGCTGCTGCTGCTTTGTTGTTGTTGTTAATCCTCCCCCTGCCCCCCAGGATATTTTTTCCATTGCTTTTTAGAGAGTGAAAGGGAAGGAGAGAGAAGGGGGAGAGAGAGAGACATCCTGTGAGAGAGACATGTCGCTGGTTGTCTCCTGCACTGCCTGGACCAGGGACGGGGAGTGAACCACAACCTAGGTGCATGCCCTTGACCAGGACTCGAACCTGAGACCCTTTGGTGCGGGGGCTGAAGCTCTAACCACTGACTCACACCGGTCAGGGTGGCACCTATTGCTTTTTGCAAAGATCTCTCCCGGCTGATTGAGACTCTTGGCTAGGATTCCTACCTCATGGTGCCTAAACCTTTTGCTTGGTGGGTCTCTGATTCCCTGGCCCCAGGTTTCCTCACCCAATTCTTCCTTTTCCTCCTCTCAGAGTCTGAATTTGCCTGTCTACCAGATCTTCCTGATCCTCTCCACCATCTAGCCTTTGCCTTCCCTCTCAGCACTCCCTCATCTCTTTTCCTAGTTGAATTCCCAATCCTGGCCCCTAAGTCTACCCATATTACACCATGAAAATGAAGATCTCGAGGAATACAAGTCCTCCAACACTGTACACTTGGTCAAGGCTGGAAGATGTCTGATGTTGCTTGCCTAGCACCTAAGAGCGCTCACACATGCCTGGCACAGAGTAGACATGAACAGCAAAGCAAAAAATTAAAAGTTCTGGAATGTTCTTTTATCAGTTTCCTGCATGGCTCATGTGTTCAACTTCCTGTATGTCTCTGCTCAAATGTCATCACAGCAAGAAGGCCCTGCCCTGACTCCCCATCTAAAATAACACCGCCCATCACTCTCCAGATCTTTTGCCTCGCTTCGTTTTCTCTCCACCTGACACATCGTATACTTATGGTCCATTTCTGTCTCCTCCCACTAGAATGTGCTAGCTTCTTGAGGAAACACCTTTGTTTTCTTCACTATCATGTCCTCACTCTCTGGAACGGTGCCTGGTATAAGGCAGGTGGGTGCTCAGTAACTATTTCAATGAATAAATGATTGAAAATAGAAACTTAAATATGCACTTTTAAATCTGATGCTTAAAGTGACATTCTTAATCAGTAATTCAGTTCAACTAGGTAACTGTTATTGTTGGACTACACAAGAAATTATGCAAGAAAATAATTTACAGTTAAAAACTTGATTGCATTGAACTACAAACTAAGCTTATATTTATAAATATTGTGACCCACGGGTTCGTTTCCTTCATTTTTATTTACCCTTTTGATCCTCATTAATCTATTCTAAAATATATTACATCTTACTCAGCAATATTTTCTCTGCAGCTAAGACAAAGCATGTGCCTCCTGGATGCATATAATGAATCATAAAAGTACACACCCAGGTCAGGTAGAGCAAAAGCAGAGATCTTCAAGCACACTCATATTTAATCTTTAAATGGGTCTTTTAGTGGGCTTTTCGCAACATGATAGAAAAAGTACAATTATGAATTAATGTTTCTAAAGCCATCCACTACTCGTTTATGAATAATTCTATTTAAAATGTTTTTTCTCTTATTTAATAGGAAGCCCAAGTCAACACTGTGAGAAAGCCTACACCAAATGTGGGAATTTGTCATATCATATATTAGACACCAGATCTTAATCTTGGGCTTCTCTGCTAAGCCAGAGCACCCCAAAAACTATATATGCACTTGTCATTTGTGGGAGACTGATGATCAAAATGGATATAAAAGGATTATAAGCAAAGATCAAGATAATAAAGGGGGAGGGGCAGGCAGGGGGAGGCGACCATGGTGATCCGGAATGTCCAGAGAAAACTGTGTGGGTCACTGAACAGTGGTCTATAGGTCTTTTAAGCCACCCAATAAACTTTATTCTTTAATTATTAAAACATATGATAGAATTTCCCGCTGCTCACTCGCAGGTAAGAACTTTTACTAAAGCTTCTACAGAGCAGCCCCAAGGCCTCTTTCTCTTCCCAGAAGCTAGATGTAACAAACAGAACTCTGGTCTGGAGTCAGCAAACCAACCCCTGGCCTTAGGAAAGTCACTCAACTTCTCTGACCCTCAGTTTTCTCATCTGTTAAATAGAAATGATAGTAATGTTATATCATAGGTCTTTGTAAATATTTAATGAGAAAATATACATACATAAATACTAAATTCCAGACTGGTGAGTTAGTAAGTACTCAATAAGTTAATGTTAATGATTACTTCTTTACATTCTGTCTGCACCCTCACTCTCTCTGTTCTCATCTCCCTTCCTTTTGTTTTCCCCTCACCACAGACTCCAATTGTAATAATTATCTGTAAATATTTATTGAGCATCAATCAATTACCATTAAATAACAGTTCAGAAGAGTCAATACACATGTAAAGATTTACTAAGCAATTATCAGAAGCAAAGGACTGAGAGAGACTGTGTACTTGGTCCCTGCCCAGTGAGTAAACAGTCACACAGCCACACAATGCAATAGTCTGGGGCAACATTGCCACTGAATTGCTGATGGTGGCTGGCCTTCCTGGAAAGTAAAGACCTGCAGTGATTAGGTCTTTAGGAAGCTTGTTCTCATTTGGGACCCAGAGGGTCTTGAGTAAATGCTTCCGGGGGTTGGAGAAGTGGGGAGGGAGTTAATTTCCCTGCCTCCTAGAGTCTCTGAGCTCAGGGGAGCAGGCTCTGTGAACTCTGGAGCAGTGACTCTCTCAGGGCTATTTCTGGGAAGTGGGCATATCTAGAAAAAGGCTGTGTCCTACCAGAGATGTCTGGCTCAACCAATGCTTGACAGGGAGCTGTGAAAGCTGTTCCATGGAACCCCCTTTGCTCTTTCCCTGCTCATACCTTTGTCCCAGCTGGTCTGCTCCTCACCCCTTACCATGCCTTTCACGCGACTACCGCTCCCAGCCTCCAAGTTTCTACTTAGTCATTCTGAAATTCTTACAGTTTCCTGAAGGAGCCTTGTCTTCTTGGCTTGGTTTATTAAAGACAGAAGAAGCAGATCTTTGATAATCTTCTTGGCTTATCTCCTATTTATCGTCAAGCCCAGGTGCCACCTCTGGGCACTCTTCCTTCATCCCCACCCTACAAGGTGCCCATGTGTTCCCATGGCCTCAGTGCTAGTGGCCCTCATCAGCCAGTACATAACTGTGACGACTGCCCACCCTCCTGGAAGTTCCTTGGGAGAAGAGGCCAGATTAAATAACTTCTGTGTCCTTAACACATAGTACAGTGTCTGATCCTTAGAAAGTGCTTAGCAAATGTTGGTGAAACAAATCATTAAGAATCTCCACTACTACCCTCTACTTACCTTACTTGCCCTTACTACTTACTACTTACTACTTACCTTACTACTACTCTTACTTACTCTGTAAGTAAGCTGCTGACTCTTCTCCCCCAAAAGTTCTTAAAATAGTGTTGAAAAAGTGCACACTTTCACCTGTCTCCTTGGGTGTTGACTAGATTAATGCCTATTTGGCAATGAAAGTTTTGTAAGGAGACTTACATTCCTTGGAGATAAAGGGCATGCATATTTTATTTTTATTTTTAGGGACGATGTATATTTAAAAATTCAATAATGACTTTGATCCGTGGTTATTGCCACATCTCTCCTTGTGTGCTGCTTATAGAGAATACAGGTGCCCTGAACTACTCAGGAAAGTGGTATAATTTTTTAAATGACTAAAAATGACCATACATTATCCCACATTCTTGTCAGATGAAATAAAAGAGATATTCTGAAAGAGAAAAAAAAACCCCAAAACAAAAACCAACCAATGATTTATTCATATACTCTCTACCCTCCAACAGGGACAAAACGACTATTCTTTCTTTCAACGTTTTATTTAAGAGTGTAGACTGCCAAACTTTTCTTTTTTCTTTCCTGAGATAGTATGTCCAGACATTACATGCCACATTGCCAAAGGCAGCAATTACAGGAGATGAGTAAGATACAGATTCAGAAATTAATCCATAAAAGAATATTCACTGGGCATCCATGGCTGCTCCAACTGGCTTCTGAGAAAGGGAGCCCCTTCTGAGTAACAGGAATGGTTTACTGAACACAAAACACTCCCTCCCAAATATGGCTCTACTGTGTCCCTTAATTTTCTTCAAAATAAACTCTTTCACCTACCTTTGCTTCAGGGTGCCCTTGGCATTGATGACTGGCCTTCGGTGAATGACAGCAGGTAGAGCTGAGGGATTCCAAATCTGACCTACTTTCCAACAATATCACCACCTAGAATTTGTCAAACAAATGGAGGAGAAAAGGCTTTAAAAGCTTGAATTTTCAGGGAAAGCTTTAAATGTGAGTGTAAAAAAATGCAATGAAAACAGAATGGTTTAAATGCTTTTGCATCCCTGAGACACCTCCAAGAAAATTCCCTAAAAAATGCCACCATAAGGAGAGAGAACAGTATCTCTATCAGCAGAGAAACTCCTGAAGTACAAGAAGGGCTTTGACCAGCTAGGAGGTGTGCAATTGTGAAAAAAGGTATGGGCTTTGTAGGAATAGACCAGGTTCAACTCCTGCTCCCTCACTTACTAGCTGTGTAACTTTGGGCAAATCACTTAATTTTGTGAAGCCTATCTTCCAACTTTTATTTGGATTCCTGACAGCCTCATGATTTTATTGTTCATTCATTCAAGTAATTAATAAATGTTTATTTATTGAGCAATTACCAGAAACTAGATACCATGCGGGGTGCTAGAATTTCAACAATAAATACAATGGTTTCCCTCAAGGATTCCATTGTCTAGGAGCAGAGACAGTTGAATAAATAAATAATTGCAGTACATTGTTATAATTGCCTTGATACTGGTAAGCTCAAGGTCGTACAAAAGAGAAAGTAATCAGGTCCACTTAGGACAATCAAAGGAGGCTTTGAAGAAGAGATAAAGTTTAAGCGTCATTTAAGGTTTAACAGACTAGCAGAGGTGGTGAATGGAAAGATACACAAAAACAAAAGAATGCTCAATGGCATGATGTGAAAATTAGCTACTTCAAGAGTTTGGACACATCAAGTGACTTGGCATGTCATTTTGAATGAACACATACAGCACAGCAATACTTCTTAAGACCCTCATCTCTTTCCCATTTATTTCCCCCTCATCACAAACTGCTTCTCCAGCCCTCCTACATGTCCTGGAAAGCCTGCCCACCGTCCTGGGCCCCATATCTCCTGTTCCTATCGCCCTCCCACTTCCTCCTTACCCTGTATCATAATATGGACAAAAAAGGGCCACATACTAAACCTGACAAGCTCAGGGGAGGCCTGCATGGCAGCCTTACAAACTCAGAGACCTAAAGTAATCACTAGGATGGTCTGAAATTAAACCTTCTGAACTAATAGCGAGTCATGCCCTAGGCCACTATCTTCCTTGACAAAGGTCAATATTTACCTTAACTGAGTCGATCTATTGTATTTTTGCACCTATAATAACATACCTTTGGAATGTCATACCTTTTCCCAGACCTCTCGGCACAATCTCCCACCAGAGCAGACCACAGAAACCCTCATTGTTACTGGTATCATTATCGTGTTGTTAACTGTTAACTGTTCTATACCCACCAATGTGCAAAAAGTATGTGCCTATTCGTGTTTTACTTTTTATCCAATCCCAGAGATTTCCTGGCTTTGCTTTCCTGCCTTCCTAATCTATCACCAGTGGATTTCATGTAACCCCCTTACGCCTCTTCCTTTAATTTTAATGTATGACATACGGCACAAAATTGCCATTCTCCAGAGCATTTTCTCAGCCTGTTGAGATTTTGCTTCCCAGCAATTGTCATCAGTTTGGCTCAAATAAACTCATAAAATTCTCTACAGGTTTGGATGCTTTCTGACACTGACAATAAAATACCCAAAGGTAAACCTAGTTAGCAGGAAGAGGCTTCTCGGAAGGGTGGAGGAGGAGAAAAAATGAAACCTGCAAAGTCAGGATCCCTTTAGAGGCCAGGAGGAAGGGAAAGGTTGGAAGGACTCATGTATTAATAATTTTGTTTTTGTTATAGTAGACTCAAAAGCCAGGCAGATCATCTAAATAAGTCACGCCTGCCAAGAGGGTTAGCAGAAAGTACAGATCCTTGTTCCAGGGATGGAAACAGACCAAGAAAAGGGTCTAAGCAGCGGGTGAAAGGTTGCCTAGAGGAGTTCCCTGGGCTGCAAGGAACCACTGCAGCAACTTGAATAGGCTCTAGCGCTCTCTGGCACGGGGAGAAAGGAGCCATTAAAGGTTGTGGTAAAGGATGGGCAACATTGGAAGAAGGTATAGAGGGAGAAGAAAGCAAGAGTCAGGACAGAAGCTTAGGGAGCAGCTCAAAGGAGAAAATCAATGAAGGACTCTGATGAGAATCTGCCAGGAGGTGAAAGAGAACCAGGCGTGTGTGGTGTCCTGGAAACCAGGAAGCATTTTTCAAGGAGACAGTGTCAAATGTCCCATAATCATCAAGTTGATGAGGAATAAAAAGTATCCATTGAATTTGGTAATTAGGAGATCACTGGTAATTTTAACAATAGCATCTTTAGTGATAGGGGCAAAAGGCAAATTGTGTTGTGTTCATAGAAAGTATCTCCCTCAGATAGGTTATGAATATTAAATGAGTAGTATATTAGCACATGGGAAACACCTGACACAATGACAGGAACACTTTTTAAAAGGGTTTTAAAAATACTAGTTATTATTATGATGACTTGGCAAACATGGGTTGAGCCTACATCTAGTTGACTTCCCAACCTGACTCTTCAACCATCAGATTGGTAAAGAACTGTAGTAACTGTTCTGGGCTCTATCACTAAATTCAATGTGACTTTGAGCATGTCACAACCTCTAAGTGCCCTTGTTTCCTTTCTGTAAAATGACAGGCTATGCACCAAATGATTTTTTAAATAAAATTTTCCAGCTCTGATGATCTCTGGGTCAGTTTTGACTTAATTGATTAGATTTTTATTAGGCCTGGTCTATTTCTTCCAGACAAGACCTATTCCATTACTGGTACATTTGAAGCTGCTGCTACACAAATGGCCCTGTAATGAATGAGTGGTTTATGGTCTAAGAACGCAAACTAAGTTTAATATTAACCTGAGCAAAGCATTCCTGTTATTTTAGTCTGTAGTTATAGAGCTTCTGCTCTATCTACCCTACACTACAGGCAATGGGGAATATGAAAAAGCATTACATCTGGTCCCTGCCCTGAAGGAGCATAAGGAGACATCTGCAAGATCAGATACTACTATGAGGGATTATATAATTAAGTCTAAGCACCACAGGAGTTGAAAGAAAGGGGACAATAAGAACATTTTGAGCAAGAAATGAAGAAGCTAAATCTTCCGCTCTTGCTATTTGTCATGTACTCCAAAATTAAATGGGTGAGATTTGGGGAGATATATACAATGCTGCTTGTCTTCGTTGGTGCAGATGATGGAAAAGTAGATGCTTCATAATTTCAGACTTTCCTTCTTATTCTCACTCGTGTGTTCTGTGCAAGGATGAATTGACGACAGGTGCACTATCTCACACGCATTTACACAGGCATACTTGCCGAAACCATGACAATCCCCATCATCCATGCATTTGGGGACTCCCCACAGGAGATTAAGTTCCATTATGGTGGGGTTCCTGTTTCTCTTGACCATTGCATAACTACTTATGCAATAAATCAAAGAAATCATCGCTCTCCAGAATACAGGAGAAATAAAGGGGAAGTTTCCCTATCTGAAACTTTCAATGGGATGAAAACTTTAGAAATGGTGATGCTTATACTTTGGAAATTCTTTGATTTTCAATGTCAGCCCAATCTGACTCCCTGACCCCACTCCCTGCAAAATGTTGCTTAAGCCCTGCTGGCAGGGCTTCTTATCCAAAGAGCCACTAACAGAACCACTGCCAAAAGCTTGCTGGAGCTGAACAAAGAAACCAGTGGGTGTGGGTAGAAGAAAAGTTATGCTTGAATGGCAAGCAAACACCAGAAGGATTAATCTGACAAGCTCACCTTTGAGATCAGATAAAGACAGCTTGACTTTTTAAAGACAATATTCATTTATATCAGTTTAATAAACTGCTCTTGGCAATACTGATAGACATCTGTAATGGGCAGAAACAAAGAAGTCCTATTAACACTAAAATTTAAATTGTTTACTTATCTTACTCAGTTTGTTGCCTCTTTCATGATGATCTTTTGCTAAATGGGTCTAAAAAAATACTTGGCGATGTGTGTAAACAAACCAGAAATTCTCAAGACTGTGGTATAATGAAAGTAAATAAACAGGGTTTACAAAATAATTCAGTACACTGAAAGAGGCACTGT
Organism: Miniopterus natalensis; assembly: GCF_054644295.1. Classification (NCBI taxonomy): domain Eukaryota; kingdom Metazoa; phylum Chordata; class Mammalia; order Chiroptera; family Miniopteridae; genus Miniopterus; species Miniopterus natalensis. The sequence goes on from NC_142096.1 coordinate 23,732,748, forward strand.
TTGGGGCATAAATATAGATTTCTACAAACAAGAAGTTAATAATCATAAGTCAAAATTCATAATAATCACTATAAAGACTGGAAGTGGAAAAATATCCTCTAGATTCAGAAACATCTCTTAGTCAAGTGCAAAAAATAATTCTGTCCATGAATTATTACCATTTATATTCCAACAAATTTTTGCAAATGTTTATTGAGCTCCAACTATGTGCAACGAATAGTTCTCAAAACATATGCATCCAATCAATGCAACCAGTCATTACATATTTACCAAGGACTGGACTACGAGTAGTCTGGGTAATGTAACATACATGCGCTGTTTTCACCTGTCCAGCCTCTATGTATTGCCCCTTCTTCTGTTAACAACATCTGAATTTTCCTTTGCGGAGCCACTCTCCCCTATTCCACACTAAGTGTTTCTATGGGACTAACACCACCCTCCTAGCTCCAAGGGTATTCAGGTGATCATGACCAGCTCGATTGTCCTTTGACCACAGTGATTGACTTAGAGATGGGCATAAATATAGACTGGTTTGGTGATATAAACAAGGCCAATGAGACTAAATTCTATATTTCTGTTAGAAAAACTTGGGCAAGAGAAGCTCTCTTCCCACAGATTGCGAGCTGTAAGGGTGATGAACTGAGACCCTGTTTAGAAAGACACCAACACAGAAGATGGAGAGTGAGACCAAGTCTCAATGCCTGGATGGGTATTTGCCCCTTGCCCCCAGACTCTCCCTCTCCTCTTCTCTACGTACTCTATCAATCAACCTATCTTCCCCTCTGGCTTCCAGGTGGGAGTGCTGCCATATCAGACACATTAGGTTACTTATTACCCAGTCCCTTTCTGTGGGGTCCCCTTCAGGCTGATTGCCTCTCTACTGAAGGCTACAACAGTTCCTGTCTGGGGGACTGCTGCCACAACTCTGTCTTCAGGTTCCAGTAACCACTCTTGCTTTGTTCCTTCATGCCCAGAGATGGTGACAATGTCCCATTGTTACTTGCTCTGGTACTTCAATATCCCTGAACTCTGCCCTTATCATTGTAAGTAGTCTTCTTAAAAACCCAATTAGGTGGAGCCATCCATTTCCTGCCAGGACCCTGACAGATAAAATGACCTTACTTGAGTTTTGGATCCAGACATGCCTAAAGATAGCAATACTTCCAACTTTTCAGTTACTTGAGCCAATAAATTCCTTTTCTTAAAGGCTATCTGAATTGGGTTTTCTGCCACTTACAACAAAATCCTAATACAGTTTGTTAGGTTCTTTTGAGTGCATTAGCTCACACAAGACACTTAAAAAAAGGGAGGGGCACTATTGCAAACTGAATAGGCCCCTCAAAATCATATGTTGAAGTTCTATTCCCCAATACCTCAAAATGTGATTATATTTAGAGACAGGGTCTTTAAAGAGGTAATTAAGTTAAAATGAGGTCATTAGCATGGAGCCTAATTCAATCTGACTGGTATCCTTATAAAAAGAGGAGATTGGGACACAGACGTGCACAGAGGGAAGACACTGTGGGGACCCAGGGAGAAAGCTATTCAACTATGAGCCAAGGAGAAATTAACCCTGCCAGTACATTGATATTAGACTTCTAGCCACTAGAATTGTGAGAAAATTAATTTCTGCTGTTTAAGCCACTTAGTCTGTGGTACTTTGTTGTAGGAGCCCCAGCAAACTAATGCAGGTACTTATAAACTAGAACTGGGAAAGATACGTCTAGAGGCCAACGACTGTCTCCATGCCATCTGTGTCTCTTTGTAAGCTGGTTCCACTTACCTTTACTGCTCACTGGCCAGCACTTCTATATTTCCCACTCCAAACTAATTGCCGTCGCTAACTCTCGTTGATACTGTTGGGGTGAGACCTTTGCACTGACCCACCTGACGGGTTTCTGGCCAGCAATGGATAAGCTGCCTTTGGATCATGTGCCTTGTCTGGTTCCACCAGTGGCTGTCAGGTATAGGAAACAATTACATGCTGGTTCCCTGCATAGAGAGTGGTAGGAGGGTCAGTTTCAAGGGGAAAATGAGGCTGGATACAGCTGGCACTTGACAAATCCAGCATTTGGTCTCCTGGGTTAGTGGCATTCATAATTACATGAAAACATCAATACCAATAAATACTGCTCTGAGTTGGCTTCAGTTTTTACTACAGTAGCCAATTCCTCATTTTAGTTACTCAGAGGGCCCACTTTCTTGACCTTGAGTTTTACGAGAGATCCCAGAATCCCTACACTAACAGCACTGTTTTGCTTGAGTAAGTTTGATGTGTTTGTTACTTGAAAACAAAACAAAAAAAGCCTTGATTAAAATCATTTCAATAGAGAACAACAATTTTGTTCCGGAAAGAGGGATCTATTTATGAGTAAACATGGCTTTTATGGATTATTCCTAACAGCGCTATCAGCTTGGTGACCACACCAGCTCCCTGCATCACTCCATGTACAATACAAGAAATGGAAGAAATGCTGAGGAATGTCGTCCATCTCCCAGTACTGCTGCTAGAGAAGCTTAAGAAGGTGCCTCATGAGGTCATCTACTCTTACCTCAGACAGGAACTGTTTTCTTCTAGTTTCTGAAATCCTAAAGAAGCAAATTATTTCCAATTTCCTGACATTTTATTTTATTTTTCCTACTCCATTGACTTCTCTTTATTTACTTCCTCATACCATAGAGACAGGATCTAGCGGGCGCAGGACTTAAAGTTCACCATATGTAGAGCTAATCTCGTGTCCCGCAGTGTGATTATATCTCTATCAGTAGTCATTTCCCAGTTTGGGGAGGTTTGCTGGGGAGGTGTTGGCCTGCGGTGAGGGCAATCATGTGGGACAGTCGGGCTCTCCGGCTATGCTGCTGCCCCGTAGGCCTGTCCAGTGGAGTTACCAGGACCATTTCACTTGTATCCAGGAGCTTGAAGGTATGGGAGTCTGAGTGGGAGGGGGAAGCTTGACCTTTTGCTAAAGCTGAATATTTGGGGGCAAAAGGGGCACACATGGAAAGCCACCTTTTATTTACTAGAGGCAAAGTATAAAAACATTGAAAGATTTAAGTCAAGAGAGCCACAGGATCAAATTTTCACCCTAGGAAGATTGCTATGGATCAACTTGAACGGAGAATAGTTTGAAGGTGGTAGGCAGGTTAGAGGGAGACCTGGGCTCAAAAGCTGATGCAGGAAGCCAAGCTAGAGGTGATGATGTCCCGAAGGAACTGGAGCCAGTAGGAATGAGGAGAGGAGGGCACTGAGAAAAATGTAGGTGTTACAAGTAAGGCTAAGGCATGCTGTCCAGAACCCCAGGAGGAGCGGTACAAGATGTAAATGTTTTGTTATTGAAAACCATTGAGACTTTTTGATACCCAGCAAAAGATGATTAATACATCTGGCGAAGTTTCCCAAGGAACTGAGGAATGGCTCTGGATGAGATCTGAGGTGAGGGGGTGGGTGAAGGAGAAAATTCCAGAGCCTCTCCAAATAATGATTGACTCTATCTCCAAAATCAGGCTAGAGTATTTCAAACATCACATGCATAAGAGATACTAGAAATATTCTCCGATGACTAGAGTCCAGAATGTTATATCAAACTTCAATAATTAGTGATACTATTAGTGATACCCAGGCAACAGTTATAGTCCCAAACAGGGTCCTGAAATAAAGTCATTGGGAATGAGACTGAGATATGGAATGCTAACGGTATTTAGAATCTCTTAGATAATTTTTATGCAGAATACACAAATCTTAATGACACAATCTCAACTGTGTTTTTCTGATAAATATCTTGAAGGCAATTATTTAAACAGACATTGAAACAAAAATTAACTTCTATATTTAGAGAACAAGATTAAAAAATCACTTTTTCATTTCTGAGCTATAAGTTTGCACCTTGTTAAGACAAACATAGGTAGAATAAAAACTCTTTTATTGAAAACTCATTTGAGTCCACCAACAATGGCTTAATTAATAATAATATTGATATTTATCTTGTTCTGATATAAACTTTATATATGTAATTCCATGCTAAGTGAGATTTGCTACAACAAATTACCAGCATAACAAAATAATTCAGATTTATTTACCCACAGAGGTTTTTTTAAAATTTATCTTTGTTGTTGAGAATATTATAGGTGTCCCATTTTCCCCCCTCAAATGACCTCCTCCACTTTGCTCCCACCTCCTGCCCAGGCCTTCACCCCATTATTGACTGTATCCATGGGTTACGCATATATGCATATAAATTCTTTGGTTAATCTCTTCCCACCCTCCACCCCCCCTTCCCTCTTTCCTCTGAAACATGATGGTCTGTTGATTGCTCAGTGTCTCTGGATCTATTTAGTTCGTCAGATTACTTTGTTCATTAGCTTCTGCTTAAAGAATACCCTTCAGCTTTTCCTGTAGTACTGGTCTGGTGGTGATGAACTCCTTTAGCTTTTCCTTGTCTGAGAAGCTCTTTATCTGACCTTCAATTCTAAATCATAGCTTTGCTGGGTAGAGCAATCTTGGTTGTAGTTCCATGTTTTTCATCATTCTGAATATTTCTTGCCACTCCCTTCTGGCCTGCAAAGTTTCTGTTGAGAAATCAGCTGACAGTCATATGGGTGCTCCCTTGTAGGTACCTAACTGCTTTTCTCTTGCTGCTTTTAAGATTCTCTCTTTGTCTTTGGGTTCCTCTTGTTTGGGACCTTCTGTGCTTCCTGGACTTGTAAGTCTATTTCTTTCCCAGGTAGGGGAAGTTTTCTGTCATTTTTTCAAATAGGTTTTCAATTTCTTGCTCTCTTTCTTCCCGTCTGGCACCCCAATAATATGAATGTTGGGTCTCTTGAAGCTGTGCCAGAGGCTCCTTATACTATCTTCATATTTCTGGATTCTTTTTTCCTTTTGCTCTTCTGGTTGGGTGTTTTTTGTTTCCTCATGTTCCAAATTGCTGATTTGATTCTCAGCGTCCTCTGCTCTACTGTTGACTCCCTGTACATTATTCTTCATTTCAGTTTGTGTAGCCTTCATTTCAAATTGGTACTTTATTATGTTATCGATTTTCTCAGTTATTTCCCTAATAGTATGCTTAAACATCCTTATAAACAAAATTCTGAACTCTGTATCTGTTAGCTTGCTTGGATCTATTTCATTTAGTTCCTCTTCTAGAGATTTCTTCTGTTCTTTCCTTTGTGACATGTTTCTTTGCCTCCACATTTTGGCTGCTTCCTGGTGTTTGTAGGTAGAGCTGCTATGTCTCCTGGAATTTGTAGAGTGGCTTTGTGTAGTAGGTGTTCTGTAGGGTCCAGTGGCTCAGCCTCCCCAGTCACCTGAGCTGGGTCTACTAGGTGCTCCCCTGTGTGGGCTGTGTGTACTGTCCTGTTGTAGTTGAGCCTTGGTTGCTGTTGGTGTCACTGGGAGGAGTTGACCCCCCTCGGGGACCAATCAGCTGTGAAGACCAGCTGCAACTACAGCCAAAGAGCTGCTGTGCTGGAGACACCCCTATGGAGCAGGATTTACTTCAGTGGAGCTTTGGTGTTCACCAAGTGTGCCCCTTGGGTGTGTCACTCGTGGATGTGGTGGGGTTGTAATCCAGTGTGGTAGAGTCTGACCACTAGGTGTACTGTCTCTGGGGCCTCCCGGGAGGTGCAAAGTCAGCCTGTGCCAGTGCCTTGCTCAGGGCCACCCAGAATGAGCTACACAGCAAACCATAGTTGGCTACTACTTGTGCTGGGCTTGGCACTGTCCAGGAGAAACCAAGCTATGAACCAATGTAAGCTGCCGCTAGTGCCAGGCCTGGGGCCACTTATCAAGCCTTATGGGGCATGGTGCTGCTTGAGAGATTTTAGCAAAGTCCATGAGGCTCGAGAGGCCACTTGCACAGAAAAGCCACTGGAAATGGCTTGGATGAGCCTGTAGGTAGGGAGGGGCAGGGCCTCGGGGAATCACCAGGGCGGGGCCAAAGGTGTGAGCCAGGTGCTTGAGATTCAAATACGGCGCCTGCTTGCTGGCTCTGTGTGGGGAGAGTGCTCACCAAAGGAGCAATGGCCTCTGCCAGCTCTTCTGCCTGGGAGGAAGCTGCCCCTCCACCTCTTGCCCCGATTTCAGGCAGGTTAGTTCCTCCCCAAATGTCCCACGTCCTTTCAAGCTGCTGCCCAGTGCTGGGCTCAGAGGGAGAGCTTCTGAGTGAGTCTGTGTGCAGACCCTTTAAGAGGAAAGCCTGGGGCTCCTGCAGCCTCCGCGACCCTCAGCAACAGTGCCGCTGGTTTCACAGCTTGAAGTTGTGGGGATGTCTCTTCCCGGCCCTGGAGCCCTGGGCTGGGGGCCCGATGTGGGGCTGGGACCCCTCACTCCTCCGGGAAACCTCTGCCACCGAGATTCCCTCCCGGGTTTAAACCGTGGCACCAGGGGTGGGTCTGCGGCCTTGACTCCAGTATCCAGCCCCGATCCGCTTCGTCTCTGCCCCTCCTACCCTCTCGGTGCTGCTTCAGTTCCCTGGTTGTGGGGCTTCTGTGCAGCCAGATTTCAGGAGGCTCTGAGTAATGGTGGTTCTGTATTTTAGTTGTAATTTTGATGTGGTTGTGGGAGGCGGTTGGTGCTGCTGTTACCTACGCCACCATCTTATTTCTCCCTCCAGAGTTTGTTTTAAGGGGAATAGACCTATGTTCAATGACTGAAAACCACCATGGCAGGTTTTACTTGTTTATCTAAAAGACATTTTTAAAAAGACATTTATGTTTTCATTTTTTCCTGGCATTAACTAGGGACAATCTTGCCACAGTTGTACTTTACAAAACTACAAGGAAGGAACACTCAACTTGATGTTCATGTGAAATATAATTACCCGCTTTTCTTCCTTTACAACATGTACTCCGTAGACAGGATGACAAGCCAAGTACATAATACACTGCCTGTCATTAATAATAAGTGTGCTCTTTTGAAATTTATTTCATAATAACACTTATTCAAACTATCCTTTGCTTGCTTTTTTGACTATTATGAATATTACAGCACTTCAACAAGCATTGTCTATTTCAAATTGAAGATATAAATAGAAATGTATTGAATGAATGGACCAGGTACAATCATAAATAAGTATTGTAAATTTTTGAAAAAATATTTTAAAATATGTATTTATTGATTTATTTTTATTTTAGAGAGAGAGGAAGGGAGAGGGAGAGAGAAAAACTTCGATGGGAGAGAGAAACATCAAGTGGTTGCCTCTCACAGGCACCCCTACCAGAGATCAAACCAGCAACCTGGGCATGTGCCCTGATGGGGAACTGAACCAGTGACCTTTCAGTTCACAGGAAGATGCTCAACCACCTGAGCGACACAGGCCAGGTCAGTATTGTAAATTTTAATATGTACAAAGTTTCATAGCATCACCCTTATGGTGGTTACACTGGTAGGCTCTGGGTTTCTATGCCAGGATTATAGACAGATGCAGTGCATTCATCTTGCCCTAAAGAAATATCACACATTCTTCAAGGTTTTGCACAAAGGCCACCTGCTGAATAAAGACTTTCTTGAGTCTCCCATGTATATGTGATCTCTGCCTCCTCTAAATCCATAGAGCTAATAGTCAAAATCACTCTGACACTGAAAACTTCCAATGTGCTTCAACCTTGCTAAACTATACATTTATCACCTTGTTTCTTCTTTGCAGCACTCCTGCAAAGCAGGTATTATTATTTCCACTTTATAGATGAGGGAACTGGGGAGGATTTGAGCTCAGAATTTCACTCTAGCAATGGTAGTCTTTTTTTTTTTTTTTTTTTTAATATATCTTTATTGATTTCAGAGAGAAGAAAGGAGAGGGAGAGAGAGATAGGAAACATCAATGATGAGAGAGCCATTGTTCGGCTGCCTCCTGCACGCCACTGACTGGGGATTGAGCCTGCAACCTGGACATGTGCCCTGACCAGGAATCAAACCATGATCTCCTGGATCCTAGGCTGCCGCTCAACCGCTCAACTGAGCCACTCCCGGCCAGGCAGCAATGGTAGTCTTAACAACTGCTGGAAGACTTGCTTTGCATTTGAATTGCGTGTTATTTCTGTCTCCCTGCTCAGTTGGGGAGTTCCTTCAGGCAGAGGAAAAATGCAGAGGGGAACCATTCCAAAGCGAAAGGGAAGGTAATTAGAGGTAGCTTAGTAGAACTATAAAGTTGTGAGTTCAGTGGTTCTAAGGAAACATGCTGATTACACCAAGATCTCATGAGGAGGGGAAACTGCAAAAAGCTTACATCTTTACGATCTCCAAGCCCAGGTAAGCTGGAAACACAGTTGGTGGGTAACCAGAGGTCCAGGTCCATCTGACTCTGAACTGCACATACTCTATTCCCAGATGTCCTGGCAATGGCATTAGATGGAAGAAGATCACATGATAATACTTTAAACAGTCTCTGAGGCCAGGGACATAAGTAGTCTGTTACTAACTGTAGCTTGGAGGAAGTCCTGGGAGCATTTGGGAGTGATGTCATGAAAGCAATATAAAGTACTATCAAGTCTGGGTACTCTGTATCTTCCATGTCTTGCTTTGGAGATGGGCATTGTGGCTTGAAAGAAAATGTAGTATATTATTCTTTCCATTAGTTTGGCTTGGAAAAGGAGAAAAGAACTGAAAGTAGCTGTGTTGGGAGAGGGGTCTAGGGTTAAAGGAGGTTTTGTATTTTTATAAATAGAAAGGACTTGAGATTTTTAATGCTGAGAAGAGAGAGACTGTGGTAGAAATTAGCTAAAGGGGATAGTTAAAAGAGCAAATTCCTTAAAGTATGCAGATGAAAAGGGTCCACATGCTAAACCTGACAAGCTCAAGGGAGGCCTGCATGGCAGCCTTACAAACTCAGAGACCTAAAATAACTACTAGGATAGTCTGAAATTAAAACTTTTTAACTAAAAGGTAGTCATGGAGGGTAGTCATGTTTGGTTTAAAGAATTTCCAAAAGCCCAAGCAGTCACGTCCAAATGGAATTACACAAATGCACTATAACACAGATACATTTTTATTTTCTAAGATGTTTGTGTTGTTGGTCCAATATAGAACTTTCTGTTCTGTTCGTCAGAGAAGAGCCACATTGCAAAGGTGGTCCTATAGGGATCACCTTACAGGATCTAAACCAAAAAGTCCCAGAGACTTTAATTACAAGACAGCATAAAATGTCTCTGCTAATGACTTGAGTATTGTATTTCTTGAATCTGTAATCACTTATTATTTTAACCTTTCAAAGCCAATAATTTTAAAGTGTTCAACTCAAGCTACTTTCATTGGGCTGGGAATGCTTATTGTAGCTTGGCTGACATTTTCTTTTACTAATGTCATTAGCACTACTTAAAAATGAATCATGCTGGGGTATGCAGACTACCTTTGTTTTGAGAAAATATTATCATTTTATGAGTACATGAAGTAGGTCTCATGGGAACAAACTTCAGCAACATTTATCTTTCTGATTCTCCAGGCATGCTTACATTTCTATTAAGCCTGAGCAGTCACTCTTGGAAGAAGGCCTAGATTTAGACTTACTTTTTCAAGATTATGCCCAATTCTCATAACATCCTTTAAAAGACAGTCCAGCTCCAGGGTCACTAGCCCTTAAATAAAATCTCTGGGACACTGTCTGTACATATCCCTTACATATCTCATAGCCTTAGCCTCTGGTAACTGTTGTTATGCTAATACTGGTGTTCAGTGGGTCACTGAAATCAAATTAATGCAGTCATTTGAAAAATCAGACATCAGTTGTGTTCATTCATCAACATTCTCACATATAAAAGGTACAAAATACAGGAAAAGTGATTCTGTTTAACTTGGAGAGTCCTGAATGGATGGACATAGATAGACTGCAGGCATTTTAGTGGGAAAATAAAATCACTTGTGGAACAAAATCTTAATGAAAAGAAATAAAAAACAAAGTAAGAACAAAATTCCTTGATATACAAATTCTTTCTAGGTCTTTCATAGGTGAAGACTTAGGGTCCCAAACTGCATTTCCTAGGGCTTTGGAAATGCTTTTAGAATCCCCCAAGTTTCTTGGGCTCAGCACAAGGGTTCTCAACGGTCCCAACGAGCATCCCCACCATCATCTGGGTACTTGTCAAAAATATTATGTCTTGGGCACCCCCAGGTCCCCAGAACCAGAAACTTGAGGATGGACCAGCAATCTGTGTTTTAAACAAGCGCTACAGACACTCTGATGTTCTGCTTTAAAGTTCGGGAACCTCTGTTCTACACAATTGTTTTCAAACCTTCCAGTGCAGCAAAATCCCCTGGAGGGTTTGCCTAAGCATGGGACCCTAACCCAGGCCCTGAAATTCAGTGGTGGTAAATTCAGGGATTTGTGTGGGAATCTACAGTTTTATTTTTTTTGTTTTTATTTTTAACCTTCAAAAGACAGCATTTAAAAGACAGCATCACACAAACTCCATATATTTTCCAGGATCAACTGTACAAATAATGGTTTCTTTCCTTTTGCCTGTAAAAAAGAACGTATATGCTTAGGTTTCTGAGTATTTAAGAAAAGTGGATGGCTCTGGTATAGGTGGTCTGTCGAACACAATTTGAGAAATTCTGGCTTTAAGTTTTGACAAAATTTATATTCCCCCCCTCAAATTCCCTTCCACAACTGTGCAGAAACCTTTGAACTCTAACTTCCAAATATCTATAACCTTCGTTTGGCTTGAAGAATGCCTGCTTATGGAGGTATTCCCTCATCCCACTGCCAGAAGGACCAGAAGTCTCTATGGGCTCCAGCTGTAAGGCTTTGCCCACCTCATCCACAAGTACGACACGCTTTTCATTCTAGAAACCTGTACTGTAGGAGAAATGATGCAATCCACACATCAGCAGAATGTAAAGGATTAAGTACATGTTCAACCAAGATAAAACACAAGTGAAAACCTAATTTTTTCATGAGATGCTAGCTGGAGATAGATCACTTTGGGAAAAGGGAACTTGATCCTTGAATATCCTGCCATGAGAATGCTCTGTTCTAAGCAAGGTGACCTTTAACAAAAATTTTGGAAATTATTTCTTTAATCCATGGTTACTACTAAAAATATTAATGAAAGTTGGAAAATTGTTGGTTTGTTTTATGCTTCTTGTAATGAATCGCTGCTTGCTCTCTAGGTCTTTCCACTTTGTGTGGTAGGAAGAATGTGGTAATAAATATTTTTGGATACCAAATAAATAAAAAGAAAGATGCATGCTGAATACTGGCCTCACACTATGCTGTTCAGCTAGTTAGAATATACAAATCTATTATTATACAGGGTGGGGAAAAAGTAGCTTTATATGGAAAACAATATAATAAATAATACAAGAATAAACTCTATGTTTCACATACTTATAACTGTATTTCGCATACTCACCTTGTATTTCTGGTTCAACTAAAGAGGAATCGATACTCATTCATTATATTTACAAGTATAGTCCTTTACATATTTTTGTTTTTTCTACAGTGTTAGATTTTTAACAGCAAAGACAATAATGCTTGTTAAAGACTTCAAATACTACAGAGATGTACATATGAATATAAAGGTCCTGTATCTCCCTCCACTTTTATCTCTTAAGTATGTATATGCATTTAAAATAGCCTTTTCCCCCTCTTAAGTTAAGAACAATACATGCCCATTGTAAAGCCTTTAGAAAAGGTAGACAGAAGAAGTGAATCACCTCTGAGATAGTCTCCCATTCTGATGTAAACACTGTTAATATTTTGGAGTATATTTTTCAAAATTTTCCAAATATGTGTATTTATTAAAAATGGTACCTACTTTTTTTGCAAATTGTCTTTTTTGCTCACTAATATATTGTGGTCATTCTTCTATATCATTAAAATGGAAAATCTTATTTCCTAAACCATGATATTTAATATGTGCCACATTTTGTGTGTGAGGTGATTTTTTTGGTGTTGCAAGAATACACTTTAAACATTTTTTATAGTTACATTTTTTTTGAGTAATTGAAAAAATATAACTAGTCCATCAAACTTATAATTTATAGATACTGTTCCTTGTAACAAGCCTAAAGAAGGTGGTGTTGTGATAATCAACTTTATAAAGAATGTGTGGACTACAGTGAGATCCTCGGGCATGCCTGTGAATGTCTCAGGTAGCTTCTTGGAATTGCTGAGTGGTGCTCAGCCCTGTTAGCCCCAGTGTTCCCTTTTACTGATGAAGTTTTAACTCCCCTTGTCATAGATGGCCTCCCTACATACATACTTTAATAAAAATCAGTATAATATTCCACCCTGGACAAAAAGGAGAAACAAAGGAAAATAATTCATATAAAAGAATATGCATTTTGATGAGCTAAATGCTTGGGCTTGGCTACCATAGAGGACACAACAGGAGATTCGCTGAGACTGTGGAGCTGTCAGTGCAGACAGGTACAGGTGACTTTCATGGTGACTCAAATACCACCAGCAGCGTGGCCATTGGTGATGTTGATTTTCCAAAATTGTGGACAATTTTTGGTTAAGTTCTGAACAAAATAAAGTATGGTTTTCCCTGATGTACAAAGCAGTTGAATTTCTGGGAAAATTGGCATATATTAAAGCTGTGCAAAAATTTTGCATTTACATGTTAAATGGATTTAGGTCTGACTTAGGTAATTATGAATAAGGTTTAGGTCTGGCTCGGTAGGTTTTTCACTGACTTGGATTTTCTGTAAGACATTTAAAGTCACTTGGAATTACCAGTCAATTCCTGGTCCCTTGGGACCATGCCTGGCATCAAAGACTGTCTAACATCTCTGGCTGCTGTGCAACAAAGCCATTAGTACCTCTCCCCTCCCCCCACTATTGCAACAACCAAAAACACCCACAAATTTCTAAATGCTTCCTAGGCAGTACACAGTTCCTGAGAGCCATTAGTGAAAATCACACAGAGGGTGGGTTAGTATAGATTCTCCTTTACTAACTGTCCATACAACAGCTATACCCTTTTTTTTTTTAATTAAATTTTTTATTTATTGATTCTAGAGAGAAGAAGGGGAAGAGAGAGAGAGAGGAAGAGAGAGAGAGAGAGAAACATGGATTTATTGTTCCACTTATTCATGCATTTATTGGTTGATTCTTGTGTGTTCCTCGACCTGGGATCGGACCCTTGCCCTTCTGGCGCATGGGACAACGTTCCAACCAACTGTGTCACACCGGCTAGGGATCAATACTCTTATTTTAAGAAAATGTGCAAGTTAATTTAAAAGAAAATGTGAAGTAGGTATTAGTATAGATGACAATATTGCAAAGATGGCGCATAAAGGATTAAAGTTTAGGAAAACCTGATCTACAACGTTATTTTCATGAGTTAAGCATAATCCGTTTTATCACTCCTTTAATGTTGGGCTTTTAACTTGTTTTCTATTATAAACAATGTTTCAAAGCACCTCTTATACCTAAATATTGTTCCTATTCCATGGAGCTTCCCTTAGGAGAACTCACAGATGTGGAATTGTCAGGTGGAAGGGCAATGGTTATATTATTTTTAAAGTTTGAAATTAGTGTTCATTAACTATTTCTCTAAGTTTTTATGATGACATTTAGGAGGTCAGTAAAGCTGTACTTATGACCCATGGGAATAATTTCTCCTTTGTTACTCAAAAGGTTGCTTAATGCACTTGGCTTCAAGTGTGTTCTGGGGCCAAATTACAATTCCTACCACCCTGGGGAAGCACTGTGGTAGGGAAAATGCTTGGTTGGAAGATCTGGTTTGTAGCTAATATGACCCTTTCCGCTTAATTAGCTTTGTGATCACGTGCAAGTCACAGCCTCTCTAAGCTATAATTTTCTCGCACATAAAATTGTACTAAAAAAATAGTTTACCTCACTGAACTGCGATGATTAAATGAAATGATACACGTAAATATGGCTTGTAAATGCTAAAGCATGGTATAAAGTGTTAGTTGGCATTATAAAAGTGTATTATATGTTCTCCTCTTGAGAGATTCGGAAAACGCAATTCCCTGGCTTAACAGATATAAGTCATCTCTTGCAATGCAGATAATTTTTTAATACCATATGGGGATAGTGTCTAGAAAAAGTGAAGGGTATAAAAGAAGAAACAACTGAATTCCAGTGAGAATATTTTACTGATTGTTCCTTCCCATTCCCTCTTCAACGAACACTAGAACCTGATGTGGCACTGCAGTCAACACTAATCCTGAGCTTTTGAAATTCATTCCTTGTCAAATCTCATTGAAAATATTGGTTATGCAGACGTCACATTACTTGTTAAACTAAAATTGGTCTGGTGGCCCAAAATTTTTGAGTTAGGGCTAGGACCAGAGGTAGTGATTCCTGGCACATATAGATCACTGGAAAAGCTAATGATTTTCACCGAGACTGTTCTCTTCCCATAATGCAAATTATTTGAATGGTCACTCGATGTAGGTGGATTCAAGTAAAAACTCTTTCATCAGCTGCCTACCAGAGAACAATGATGTTGACAAAATCCAGAGAGTCGAGCCCAGTGTGAGTGTAGCATGTTCAGGAAGGGCCCTAACATTGAGGGCACCCAAATTTTAGATTTACTCTGCCACTTAACCACCTGAGGCCTCAATTCCCTTACCTGTAGAATAAGAGAGTTAGACTAGAATCTAGTCACTAGGTCTCCACAGTAGGATTCTAGAATTCTGAGGGCCAGTTTAGAAATTAGGAGGTTGAACTTTCAACCTCCCGCCACGAATGGGAGAGCAGTGGGGCAGCCAGAGGCTCTCAGCTGGGCCTTTGTGGGGAGCAAGGATTGCATCTGTGACATCACAATATCTAGCCCAGGCTCCGCCTGGCTACTGAGAAGGTAACAGGAGGTTCGGCTATTGACATATTAGAGGTGGGACTGTACCTGACAGAGGTAGGAGGAATCAGCCAGCCATGCCTCCAGTCCAGGTATGTGCCATTTGCTAAGCTGAGAACAGAAATAGCTGGTGTCTAAAAGAACAAAATGAGTGTGTCTCCAGGCTTAGGAGTAACAATATAAGCACAGAGGCTGTGCACCAGATACTTTAGGGTAATGTAAATGTTCCAAATAAGCAGACCAAAGGTCAAAGGCAGTCCCACCAGGAGCAGAGCTGGGGCATGTTCTCCCAACAGCCAGACTTCCTTCCATGAAGCCAGACCACAAAGACATTTCTAAAATGGTCAGCCCTTCACTGTCCTCTCCCCAACCACTGGGAAAACATGAAAGTCACAGGCACCTCGAGAGAGCAGTGCAAAATTACTTTCTAAAGTAGTTCACATTTGTTGCCTAGTGATGTTTGTTCCTTTATCAATATGATTTGCTTTTAATAATTTCTCCCCAGAATGACAGAAGAATAAACTCAACAAAAAATAAGTTAACTAAAAGAAGTATTTTAATAGAAGACAGTACCAAAAAAAAAATACAAACAAAATAAAAGAAGGAAACAAAATTTATGATGGGTTAGCAACTGAGATTGATTAGAAAATCTGGTTTTGAAATTTCAAGGCTTAGAAGGCAAAAGGCCACCCCCTATAAACAGTGAAAGAGAAGGGCCTTATGGTTGGGAAGCAAGTAAAACAGTTCAGCTGGAACCGTGTCAGCTCCTCCTCCTCTGAGAAACTCACACCAGTGAAATCATCGCTGGAGATGAGGACAGTTCTGTTTTCTTTACCTTGCCTTGGGGTTTTGGCTCCTAAAGTATTTGTTTCTTCCTGGAGTCTTGGAGCGCTGAGAGGCTCCAAGTGACGGCAAATAGCTGTTCTGTTTACCAGCAGGGCGGAGCGCGGGGTGGGTGCCAGGCCCTGACTCATCTCCACTGGCCTCCCTCCGGTCTCAGCACACTGCGACCCCGGAGCTGAGTACAAGGCTGCTCGGGAAACACGTTGAGATTTGCTTGCAAGATCTGAGTTTATTGCCCCTCCCTCAGTGGAAGCAGCAGTCCCATGTTCTGAGAGGTAGATTAGTTACCCACCGGGGGCCCCAGCAGCAACAGACAAGGGAGGGGAGACCCAATCTCTACCCACAGGACACAGTTTCAGCACCCTTTGGCCTCTAGCACATCAGGAATAAATATATCTCAGGAGTAAGGCCAATACTCTCACACTGTAAAAGTAGAATAACCCAAAGCACATAAATAAACTCAGAGGTCCAGATGAAAACAAAACGTGCTTGCACATTAACTCTAGCACACATTCAACTTCTGTCTAGAAAAGCCTCTATGACTTTCACAATTAGATTATGATCCAACCTCGTAAGTACTTGAAAACTAAAACCTCATTGGTCCAGTTTTTAGACTTTGTTCATCTTGTAGTCATTGAAAACTAAGTTTAGGTTTATCCTAAAATAATAAAATGCAGAATGTGCTAACCCATGTACATTTATATTTATTGACTGTAATGCTCTCTGACCATTATGTTAGTCACATACCACAGAAGTTTAGGGTTGGAGGGGAACTAAGATCATCTGTTCCAACGTCATTTCCAGAAGAGGAACCAGCATGGAGAGGTTAAGTGTGTTGACAGGTCATTGAGCTGGCTAGTGCTGGCTCAGAGACTAAAGCTTAAGTCCTCTCACTCTCAGCCTGGTGGCCTCTTCAGTTCTCCCTGCCCCTAATTCAAGCTGAATGAAGTTACTGGTTCATACTTTAGTTATTTTAATTTCCAACTGAGAATAGTCCAAGGTGAGGAAATCTCAGTCTGTCACCTTGGTGTGGTTATTGGTAAATTCAGATACTCTATGTAGGGATATTATTCACCAAAGCTCTCCTAGCCTTCACAGTTCCAAACAAAACAAACTTTGGTCAAGGTCAAGAAAAGGCACTCAAGACCCTAACCATAAGGCTGATATAACAATGAAAATAAATCCAGAGAAACAGGCTACTATACAATTAATGAGCTTTTGCTTTATAATAAATATACATTCTTCCTTTGGCCCTTCCTTTCCTGGCTTCAGTAGATCACTTTGTTTATGTGTATGTGTGTATAGTCTGTCATAGGTATATATGTGCTCTGTAAATGTAGACACTTCATCTGACAGGTGTGGGGCTATTATACCATCTAGGATAATTGGCCTATCTGTTACCTATTATATCTCCTATATGAGCTTTCCCTGATTTATCCCATAAATTAATACTTTATTTGGAGTTAACTTGGTAATTTAAGAGTTGCCTCAGACATTTCCAAAATTTGTTTTATGTAGAGCTATATATATTTTGCATCTCCAATTAATCTGTAAGTGTGAGCCCAGGCACTCCCTGGATACAGATATGCAGAGCTTTCTTGATTGAATTCATTGCAAATATATTATTAGCCTAAAGTCCCCAAATCTTAAAGAATATGAAATGAATTGTTGAATATAAGTGTAGACCTTATTTTTATAGCCAAATATCTGATAAATATTTTGTAATCAACTGAAAAGTGTAGATTATTTTTTTTAATCAACTGAAAAGTGTAGATCCTGTGAGGATCTTCCATATGTTCCTGGTTTTCCACACAGATTGCCCTTCACTAAAGAGATTTATGAAATGATTACCAACAGGAAAGAACATTCCATCATGGCATGGTTTAAACAGGGCTGTGGCAATATCTTTCAGTTTCCATATTAATTTCAAAAGTTGTGTAATATATTGAGTAATTTTGCACTTACTACAGCATAAAACTTCAGGAGAAAGCTGATTGTGAAAAAATGGAGGGATAAAGTGAGCTTTAGTTTCAGATCCTTCATTCTGGGTTTTGAATTCTTAAATCTCCCCAGTAAACTGAAACACAGGTATGCAAGTGAACTTTTGAAATGTTTTCTGTCAAATTATCTGATAAGATGCATCTTGACAAGTTTCATTTAACAGCTTTGAAAGAACAAAAAGTAAAAGAAAGCTACCTCTTCAGAGATCCTGAGATACTTGATTCTTTCTCTTGCTGCCACCACCTGGGGTGTCTTGGCATCTGGCCACACCTGGATCTCTGACACATGCAGGACACTCCCCTTCATCCCAGCCCAGCCCCCATGCCCAATCTCCTAAAAATTGTGCAACGAGGCCTTTGTAACCCGAGGCCTGTGAAGCCTGGAAAGGAATGTGAGCCAGAGCCAGTAAGCTACCAGGGCTGAGAAGGAGCTCTCCTGCTGTTTATCCTGTGCCTGGGGAACCTCAGAAGGGCAGAGGTGTGCACTAAAAGGAGTAGCCCTTGGCAGGACTGTGAAACAAACACTCTAGAGCCCTTTCCCTTTGTCTTTGCCGGCCTCCAGAGGCATGCTTCATGCTGCTCCTGAGTAGACTTGCATCCACTTTCAAGCCATTTCCTCTCCCATTCCTAACTGCACCCCCTTTTGAAAGGTATGAGTTGTAGGCCCCATTCTTCCAATGCTCCTGATCCTAATTGGGGGGGAGGGTGTTTCATATTAAATAGTAATATTGATAGTAGAGTGCCAGAAACTGGTGGCAGGACAGCTAGAGAGATCTCTGTGATCATAGGCCTATTGGTACTTGTCAACTGACAACACAAAACCAGCTTTCTACCTCTTCACTTAACCTCGCCCACAGACATCATGACAAGTGCACAATCTGGCAACTGGCAATACTTGGGGTTGTCCCATCTCTTCTGCCCAGGGAACTATGGCCAAACATCATGATGGCCATTCAAGTGGACCTCTAACTAAAAGGAAGCACTGAAAGGAAATGAAACACAACCCCTTCAGTCTTGCCATTTGAGCACTGTTTAGTACAACTGAGTATAATTAACTATAAGTGGCAAGTTCTTTATTTTATTTTACCAATATTGTTTATAAACAAAAGGTGGTCCCAGGAAAACAAACTTTTTAGCCAGTTGAGAAGACAACTCACTTGACAATTAGAATGCCAGTATTCTCTTCCTTTCAAATATATTTAAGAGTGCAAAGTCATTATTATTAAAAGAGGGGGAAATATACTTTTTATGTTAGAATATGTTCCTTTATATGTTAAGAGCTGATACCATATTACTCCTCTAACCAACATTGTACTTCTTGTTGCGTCCTGTTCTTTCAAAGAGGGTGCTGTCCTATCTCCCTCAAACGAATTCAATGTTGGTTTTAATCCCATTTATATTCTCTGAAAACATAATATGTACCATGCACTGTGGCAATAACAAAATAAAATGTTTGGCATAAACTGGGCTCTTTAAGAATTAGAAATTTAGTTAGGGAGACAAGAAATACACCTGTGCAGGGTTTAAAAGCAAAGAAAAAAACTGCACAACTATGTGAAAAACATTTGCCCTGTGATTTCAAAGTATCCCAGGGCTCAGGGCAGAGCTGGGACTTGAGAGGGATCTTGAAAGATGAGAAACAGAATAGTGAGTGGCACCAGCTTGGGGATAAAAAACAATTTTCTAGTGCAAACTTTGGCCCCGGCTCAACAGGTCTTCTCCCACTCACAGGCCTCATGTCCATCATCCCTGTGCTTTCACAACTCCTTCTTTGCATGCAAGGCAAACAATTCGTGTGGCTTCTTTGGGATATGGAAAACAGGAGTCATGGAAACATGCCAACTCTAACAGGTGGTTTCTGCGAAAGGGCCTGCATGCCGTCACCAGGATTGTGTCTGGTTTTAATTATTGGCATGGGCTTCCTGACCTGATACTCTAAAGTCAGCATGTTCCACACCTAATTATCTTCCCCCAAATCTGCTCTCCTCTTGTAATCCCCCTCTCAGCCAATGATCTCAGCATATCTCCAGTTATTCTAGCTAGAAACATGAGTCCTTTCTGACCCCTAGGTATCTCCTTTGCATTTGGTCATCAAGCCAGGGAGGTTATATCTCCATGTCTCTCTTGAATCCATCATTCCCTGGCAGTTCTGCCTGCTGCTGTCCAGGGCCAGGCCCTCATCATGTCCCCAGCTGCACTACTCTGCACTCTGTTGGTCACATCTTTCCAAAATAAATACTAGACATTGTCACTCCCCAGTTCAAAAACAGTTTTCCCATTGTTGGAAAAATGAGTACTGAACTCCTTATATTGGCATTTGAGTTCTTTCACTTGTCTAGCTTTGCTTGGCCACTTCCCCCCTCTGCCACTCAGTCTTCCAGTCCTCCCCACACTTACGGACCAGATGGGCCCCTCTACTTTCCACTCTCCAGCCTGCCCAGCACTCTCTTGCCTCTATGATCTTACTCATGCAGTTCTGGTCTGAAAGCTGAATTCTTGCATCTCAAAGGGGAGATGGCTTTCCTCCTCCATTATTCATGATTTTCTCATGACATTCTTATTATTTATGACCCTTATGCTGAAGGAGTGAGCTGGGGGGGAGGGGTCGGAAGACCAGGGAGAAGGAAGTAGAATAGCAGGTGCAAAGACTCAGAGGAAAGATGGTGTGTTGAAGGAACTGAACAGCGTACAGAGTGGAAGGAATTGGGAAGAGATGGCACAGAGAAAGAGGCAGAGGCTGGCCCGCTAAGGAGTTGGCATTTTAGCTTAAGATCAGTGGGCAGCTTTAGAGGGCTATACTTAGGGGAGTAACAGGACACTATTTGCATTTTAAGAGAATGTACTGTATGGAAAACAGATGGAAGTGAAGAAAGATGGCAGTAAGGACCATCTGTTAAGAGGCTGGCAGGGTAAACTTAGCCGACGGTGGTGATGGGGGAAGAAATGAAGAGAGTGGACTTCAGAGAACTTTAGAAAGGAGGATTGATTTAGCCTGCTTGATTGACTACGCACGGGTCAAGCAGAAATGAAGAAAGATAGCCAGATTTCTGGCTGGGCACAGAAATGATACTGTACTAGATGCCACATCACTTCCTACTAATGCAAGCTAAGGACACCAGACTTGGACCTATAGGAAACAGGAGGAAACAAGGACTTCTTGGCTTAGGCAAACCTAATCTGTGGAAGAGCAAACTGGAAGTGGTGTGCAGAATGGCCCACAAGGGGAAGACTGGTTGCAGATGGATGACAGGGTGATGCTGATGAGGCGGTTGTTAAATGATGACAGGGCACACCTGCTCAAAGCAGTGGGCCCCTTGCAGCACTGGTGATCCTGCCCCAAACATAGTTTAATGAAAAAAAAGCAAAGTGATTTAATTGACAAGTTGTATGTGCACATAGTAAAAAAAATTTAAACAGTTTAAAATTTTATGTTCTGAGAAACAATTCTCCCTCCCATCCCAGTCCCGGTCCCTTTGCTTCCTGGAACTTTGCGTTTTACATACTCTCCAGAAATGTTCTGTGTGTACACAAATGTGAGAACATGTATTATGTACCCACTCTCTGTGTGTGTATGTATCCACTTTCTTTTTTATGAGATTGCTACACACATTCTTCTGCCTTGTTATTTTTTAACTGTCACACTGTATTAAGCCATTTTTGTACCAGCTCATGGAGGTCTACTTCATTCTCTTTGGTATCTACAATGGATACGCAGCGACAGTTGTCTCGTGAGCCCCCAACTGATGAACACTTAAGTCAAACATGGTTTTGAAGTGCTCTTCCCTGTCCTCATTCTTGCCCACTATCCTCAGGTCCTGATGTGCTTGCTGCTCTAAACCACTCACAGCCTCACCCCAGGTCACTTTCTCCTTCCGTCTTTTCACACAGATCTCTTTTCAGATCAGAAGTAAAAGAACTCCCTCTGCAGCCACAAGAATTTAGCACATCCCGCCACCTTTCTTCCACCCTGGAGTCATCTGTGATGGTGACGTCTACTTGGCTTATCAGATTCATGTTCCGCCAAACTTTTCTCTAAATTTGTGAAATGTGCTTTGAAAGTCCTGTACTTATCAGCCACACCGAGGGTGTTATGAATTCTAAAATGTCACAGACCACCGCCAATCAGGGACTAATTCTTTGCGAGTAAGAACTAAAAGCTCAGATTTTTCCTACTTCTCAGAGATGAGACTTTCGATAAGGCTGATCAAGAGCTCCTCAGACATGTCAGTTAATATGGACCTAAATCTCATTCATTTGTTAAAGTCCTCAGGGTACCTAGATGTTAGTAGACCTTGGTGAATCGGCCTCTGTTCCTATAAGTATTGTTCTTGATAGTCTTCCTACTATCTTTTTCTAAGAATTGTTGGGCATTCTATCCCCTATTGCCTTTCGTAGTATAAACAGTAATTGGGCCCATTCTTTCTCCCCAACTCAGATTTTAGTTGA
Organism: Miniopterus natalensis; assembly: GCF_054644295.1. NCBI lineage: Eukaryota > Metazoa > Chordata > Mammalia > Chiroptera > Miniopteridae > Miniopterus > Miniopterus natalensis. The sequence continues at coordinate 23,754,800 of NC_142096.1, forward strand.
AAGCCTTGGTTAGGAGATTAATCTCCTGCCTGCCAGGTCACTGATGGCTCTCAAAGGCTCCATGGCATTCCTTGCAAGGTGTCTCTTGTCTGGTAGCCAAGGTCATCACCAGAAAACCAAATCATATCCTTTGGCACCATCCCCAGCTAGCTGCCTGCTTCCTTCATTTTCCATTCTCAAAGTCTGTACAGTAAGAGATAAAATGCTCTCTAGAGCCCTGGTCCTTTTCCCACCTGGAACAAAGTTGCTGAACAAACAGTTTCTTCTTACTGCATATTTCCCTTCCTTATAAATCATTTTAAGGCCCCTCATGTCATCAGGAAGCAGCACATCTCCAGACTGACTGACCCACCAAGATAGACTTGCTCTGTCCTCCCCGGACACTGGCCTCCTCCCCTGTGCCTTGGGGCAGTATGTAGTGCTCTATATGATGTTTGCACAGTGAGAAGAATCACACCACCATGCACTGCTCAGAACGTGCCCCTGTTAGTAAGTGGCGCATAACTGCACAGGCAGGAGTGTTGGCTTTTTGCTTTATTCAGGCCCTCAACTGATTAGGTGGAGACCACCCACTTAGGGAGAGCAATCTGCTTTACTCAGTCTCCTAATTCAAATGTTAATCTTATCCCCAAACACCCTTACAGACACATCCAGAATAATGTTTGACCAAATATCTAGGCACTCCATGGCCAGTCAAGTCAGCCATCACACCTACTATGTCATCAGTAGGCCTAGTAATTATCTCTAATTGCTGCAAAGACCCATGTGGAAAGTAGTCTTACTCTCATTTTCTCAATAGATATTTATTTAACAAGTGTTTGTATATTTTAGAGATGAGGAAACTGAGATTCAGAGAGTTGAAATAACTAGTCTAAGGTGGCATAGCTAGTAAATGGCAGAGCCAGGATTCTAATCTAGGTTTAAATGACTTCATCTGGTACTCTTAACCTGTGTGGTCACTGCCTCCCTGCACTGGTGCTGCATTCCCCACAAATCCTAGGGCTGCACGCTTGAGGTAGGACAGGTCTGAAGGCATTATCTGTTGGCCAAAGCTCAAGGGCAGCAGTAGGGAGGGGAGCTCATTTTTGTCTTTACCTGTATGAACATATTGGACTTGAGCCTAACTTAGAGCTTCTAAGGAAGGCTCTGCTTTCCTTTGCCTTTGAGGCAATCCACATAACATTAATAGTTCCTGCCCTTTACTGAAAGCTATGTGCTTATGCTTTGCATAGATGATATCACTTAATGTTCACAATGACCCTGTGTTCTTCCCATGGGCTGCCAAGGGTGGGTACTGTGAGACATACCTCTTAAACCACTGTCCTCAGAGCCACCAGGAAAACCCTATTTTCCCTTAAATATCCCCATGGGCCAATCCAATCCTGTTCCATCCCTCCCCCAAATCTACCTATAAAGTCAGTTTAAAATGTGCATGAATCAATAATTCCGCAGGTGTGTGCTATGTGCTGATTCACCCAAGGAACAGGCCTGGGCTTTCCCTTCATTTGGTTTGCTCTTCATGCCTGATATGTCACACTGCTCCTCCACACCCATCCGCACTAGCACTTTCAGGAAATGTTATCCAGTTGAAAACATATTGTAAGTCCCTAGATCAGCCTTTAAAGGAGATTCTTCTTACACTCTTCCTACAGCACTCTCTAGGTTGCTCCCCAGAAGTTCCCTTGTGACAATCTAAGCAGTCTTTCCACTGTTACTGAGTTAGCTTTGGCCACAGCAAACCTTTTGTCTTAAAGAGGAGGAATCCAAGGCTCAGAAGTGCCTGTCTTACCTAAGGTCACAGTAAAAACCAAGTCATCCAATTCCAAATCCAGTGCTTCTGGTGTACCTCGTAGATATCAGTTCTGATGGGGTGGGGTGGGGCTGCCTCAGGTTCAACCCAGTGCTGGCAGGCCAAAGGGCAGCATGTCTGCAAGGCAGCATTTGAAGGGCAGACTGTGCCAAATGACAAGGGAGATCAACAACTCTTTCACATCTGCCCCACATGCAGTGATGTACAATGATGTAGGTGCAGCACAAAGTAAAGTATTGGTAGAGAAATTGGGATAGAAAGTGATTTTCTATTAACCGAAGCAGATTCCCTTTGGTCTGCGAGCTTCAGCAGGAGACTGGGGAAAGAGCTGAGATCCCTATCTGTCTGGAATTGCAGCAAGTGACTCACTATGGCCCCCATTCCCAACGGAAGTGGCTTTGGCTTGTATGATGTGTTTACAGAAAATCAGCTTGTCTGTAAGTCCCTGTGGTGCCCTTGGACAAAGCATCCACTTTATTGCTTGACCTAAGATTCCTGGAATTGGGAGATCTATGTTCCTACCCAGGCTCTGTTAATAACTGACTGATATTGACATGAAATTCCTCTGAGCCTCAGTTTCTTGATCTGTAAAATGGGAATAATAACATTTTCCCTGCTTACTTGTCTCAGTTGTTGTGTAGGCCAAACGAACCAATGTTTGAAAACACATTGTTAACAATAGAGCGCTCTATATTTTTTCCTGTGATGTAGGACATAATGTCTTTTGCTGGAAGTGAGGCACAAGGTTGGAGTAGAATGGTGGAGAATGGTAAAAGGACTAAGGTCCTCCTGGGACACACAGAAAAGATGCAAGACTGGGCTGCAGCTGGGATTGGAGACCATGGGTCGGTCTGTGGTGGCAACATTTACCACTCCAGTGGATGTACAGCTGAATGTTGGCTGTGGTGGTAGAAGGAATCAGGGGTATTGACAGAATTGTTACAGTGGTGACACTGGAGTGTAAGCTCAACAGAGAAAGGGTTGAAGAAAGGGACACAAATGATGGATTTGGGGAACTGAGAAGTGTTAGTGAGATGTAAATGCCATGTGTACAGGGGAGTTAGCTGGTGAAGTAGGCAATGGTGGGCAGAAAGTGCAAGGCTGGAGTTGAAGGTTTGAGAGCTGGAGGATGTCTAGGTATCTGAGTAGGACAAGGAGCTATGAGGGAGGGCATGCTGGCTGGGAGGAGCAGACAGGAGTTGAAGGGCCCTAGGTCGGTGACAGGACTTGAGGTTGAGAGAATGAGAGCTGAGTGCTAGGGCCCTGAGAGAATATGGGTGAGCTATCCGACCTGGGCATGGCCATGGAGAGGGCAAGGAACCTGTGGACGGAGGGACATCAAAGGTAGGGGGTGGCAGGGTGGGTGGAGTGTCTGGAAGGGCTGAGAAGCGAACAATGCTGATGCTGCTTCAGGGTCAGGGAGGCCCAGAAAACAGTGGCCTGGAGGCATGCTCAGGTTTAAAATTTAGTAAGAATTACGTAAAAAATTAGTTATTTTACACATAGAGACTCAAAAGTTGTAGGTATTTTGGCCTCAATACACAAATATATAAAAATTATAATGGATAACTCCTTTGAGCCACTAACACTTTTATTTATTTATTTATTTATTTTAAAAATATATCTTTATTGATTTCAGAGAGAGGAAAGGTGAGGGAGAGAGAGAGATAGAAACATCAATGATGAGAGAGTCATTGATTGAGCCCGCAATCCGGGCATGTGCCTTGACCAGGAATCGAACCCCGATCACCTGGATCCTAGGTCGACGCTCAACCGCTGAGCCACGCCTGGCCAGGAGAGCCACTAACACTTTTAATATAATAGGCCCAATGGCATGCTGGAGCCAGTTAGCACCAGTGGATGAGGGCCATACATTGTTAGATTTTCTGGAATTTTGCAAGCTAGGTGTCCTGTTGGTAGCTTGAAATAGGCCTGGGGAGGAATAGCTACACCATGAAAATCTGCAAACGTTGCAAACTAGGGCCTTTCCTCCACTCTATAGGCCTAAATATAATGTCCAGATCTGCCCAACCTTACAGTTCCTTTGCTGTGGGTTTAATTGTGTCGCTAAAAGAGGTGATGCTAACCCCTGGTACCTGTGAATGTAACCTTATTTGGAAACAGGACCTTTGCAGATGCAATTAAGATGTAAGTTAAGGTGAGGCTGCACTGGCGTAGGGTGGGCCCTTAATCCAATATGATTGGTGTCTTTGTAAGAAGAGGAGACAGACAGACACACAGAGAGAGGAGAACATCATGTGAAGATGCAGACGCAGGGGGAACGCCATGGTGATGGAGGCAGAGACTGAGGTAGGCCAAGGATTGCCAGCAACCCCAGAAGCTAAGAGGAAGTTGTGAATCAGACTCTCCCCCCGGCCGCTAGAGGAACCAACCCTGCTGACGCCGATTTCAGACTTCAGCTCCCAGAACTGAGAATACACTTCAGTTGTTTGAAGTCACCCAGTTTGTGCTACCTTGTTACAGCAGTGCTAGAAAACTGATACTGTCATCCAGCGTCAAGTCTGAGTAGGAAACAAGTGGAAGTTCCCCAATGGGAACCGCAAAGGGGAGGTCCCTGTTCCCTGCACCCTGGCTCCTGGGAACCTTCCCTCCCACCTCCTCTAGTGCGAATTTTCTGTACCGTCATCTGGTCCTTCCTGTAGGCTGCCTTGTAGTGTGGGCTATGCTTTTAAGTGCAGATGTGTTGCCCTCTTCTAGATGGTGAACAGAGGCTGTAAACTCAGCTGCCTCACGGGTAAACCTTGCAGAGTGCGATGCCAGGGGCACCATTTCAGACTGGAATGTGTGTCCACCTTTAAATAAAACACTTTCCCCACTGTTGGCCAAGTAAAACCTTACTAAGACCTGACATTCTGGGACCTCTGCATGTGCCAAGAGAGAGGGGACGTCTTTTGGCTCTTGCCTCTCCACAACGGACATTCATTGCTGTTTGTGAATTTGCTGCCTACATCTCTCAGGTCTTCTGTTCTGCCCAGCCAGTGAGTGCACGGGTCTGAGACCTCAGAAGTATGACAATTGCCCACAGTTTCTCTCTTCAGATAAAAGCTTCAAAACAGATTTTTGTAAGGTTATAATTGATATCCCCCACTGACTCAACACTGTTGCAAAACTTCAGCTACACAGGAATGCAGCAAGAGGGCGGAGCCCCTTCTAGGCAAGGTTTGTCCTACCCTGAAGTTTCTGTGAGTGTTTTTCTTGGCAATTCTTGAATCTCAGGTGGCTGAGAGGGGGAGGCGTCAAGGATACTGGAGGGTGATTTGGGGTCAGGAGTATTTCCAAGTCGAAAGTCCTGTTTACAGTTCGTTTCTTTTTGAACACCAGAGGGCGGTGCAGTCCTACTGAATAGCCTGTGTGCTTTAAACTTGAGGTCCTGGGAACCAGTCTTTTTTTTTTTTTAATGTGAGAACAAATGCTGAATTGAATATATCTGTTCATTTGACTATGTATTTTGTTCAGGCTTCTAAGAAAGTTACAAGAAGGCTTTTGAGACCAGTTGGATGTTAAAGCCCTGGGGCCTGGGGCTGGGAGACCCACAGAAAGGTGCTGGGCAGTGTTGCACCTTCCTCTGTGGGGAAGCACTTGTCACTCATCCTCCCACCCCATCCTGAGACTGTCTCATTCTGGTCAGCTATGTGGGAAGGTTTGGACTGTGTCCCAGGTAAGAGCTACCTTGTGTTAGGACCCAGCTTGTTACTTCCAGGCCATTTAAAATTGGTTCCATGAGATTGTTCTGCTTAATATGTGGAAGTAAGGCCTGGCCCTGAGCAAATGAAGAAGGTCAAGAGATTGCAGAGCTCCTAATGGTTATTACTGGCAGTGCTGGGGCTCTGGTGATGGTGGCCAGCTGACCAGTCTGTGTGTCTGTGGTCTTGGACCGGCTCCTGCTGATGCTCTCTGATAGCGAGAAAGGTTCCACAGAATGTCTGTGATTTCTGGAGCAATAAGTAAAACTGTACGGCTCATTGAAGAGTCTGGGAAGGAGCAGTAAAGCAGTTGGGAATGTCTATAGGAGTTTTGACAGTGATGAGGAGGGCCCTGGGAAGGGGAGACTGGGCTGACATTGAGGGGAGGGCTCAGGTTGGGAGCTCTGAGGCCTGTGGACAAGTGCCCAGGGCAGCAGGGAGGAGACACCACCAGCATCAGAGCCCATCGAATTTTGCATGTCTGCAACCTATGGATGTGTGTGTGAGTTGTAGAAGACTCTGCACTCGATTACATGACTCATTCAAAAAGGGGCCTGTCCACCTTCTCCCCCTGGGAGAGGCAGCTCAGATTTAGCCATTTGACTCTGGGAACCATCTGGTGGCATTCAGCAGAGAGCAATACTGTTCTAACCAATGGCCTGTTGTCAGCAACAAAGCACCACTTACTGCACAAGGTAGAAAAAGGCCTTGAAGAACAAAGTGCTGCTAATGGGTTGACTGCTAGTTAGTGGGCCCCAGCAGTTCATCTGAAAGTGAAAATTGACAGAATGAAGGAGAATGTCTATCTATAATAGAAGACACAAGGTCACTGTCATCTGACAATAGGTTGAAATGTACCAACGAGAAGATCCACTGTGGGCACTGGAAATTGGTGCAGGGCCATGATCTGCATGGCGTAGTGGCCCAGAAGGCAAACAGAGGACTGTCCTGCTTCCTAGGTCTGTGACCATTGCTGGAGCTGTCTGGCCATGTGCACGAAGAAGACAGGATTCTCTTTGCCATATACAATGCTATTGCTCAGTTCAGCCTTTTTATTTAACAAGGATATAAAAGAACAGGATTTGCAGGCAGAACACTTCGATTGGACTCCAGTTCCAGCTTTTACTCCTAATGATCCATGTTCATGCTTGGGGAAGTCACATGACCACACTTAGCCAGTGATCTCTTTCTTAAAATGGGCATTGATATACACATGTGAAAACGCTTAGGAAATTATCAAATGTGATATAAGTGTGAAATTACCAATCTCTAGAGGGCATCCTTAGCATTTCCTTCCCTTTCAAATATCTGTCTGTTACCTGGGCTGGGTGAAGCTTCATGTGAAAGGGAGCTTAATTTGAGTTAAGGTAAAGATATATTTTTAGCCCAGTCCTACTACCACTTAAAAGCGAAATAAAAAGGAATGGTAACTAGCTTGGTTTCTGTGCACTCTATAGTTTGCAGGCTGTTTAGCCACATGCAAATGATAATTTGCTGACTTTATATTGGAAACACTATTGAAAAGGACTTTGGTCTTGAGCAAAAGTTTTTGTCTTCTATCTTTTTTAGCTACTTCACATAAGGGACATCTTGGACTAATGGGACAAATGAACAACTATGGGCAAAATCAAGGATCAAAGTTCTTTTATAGACATTTTGTCAAATAAACACTTCTGTTGGACCCGAAGCCTCTTTAGTTTATTACAGCAATTGCTTACTGAGAGTAAGCAACAAGGTGTTTAAATTTTACATCTGTGAAATTCATATTATGTTTCCTAGCAGGCGACAAGACTCAGTCAATATTTTTTCAGTGACACAGGTCTCAGATTCAGAGCTGTTCTTAACCAAGTAGACACTGTCCTTGACACTGAACTACATGATGGGCCTCATTAATGAATGCGCCTACTGGTAGTTCCTTATTTAAAGCCATTACTCCATTATTTTTTTTCTTGAGCTTTAACACATACACCATCTGGCTCAGTCACAGGTTGATAAGCAAGGGAACAGAGCAGGCAGCAGTTCCCTGGAATTAGACTGTGAACTCCTGAAGCAAAGCTCTCTAATGTAGTCTAAACTCACTGCCATTGTCACCACTCCCGTAGTCATTCCCAAATGCTCTTCTGCTTCTTCCAGACCCTTCTGCGAGCTGTACACAGTTTTCCTTATTGCTCCAGAAACCATGAACATTCTGCCACTGTCCTCACTATTAGGAGGTGTATACTTCTCCTCTGTAAAATCAGGATGTGGAAGAACCAACCTTGTACTTTTGTAGAACTTCAATGAGATAATCTAGTTAACATGTTAGTTACTATAATCACCATCATCACCACCTCTGAATTCCTCACAAGCCCCAGTATAGTGCCCTGCACTATGATAACAGGGAAGCAATTACCATTCACTGTACACCATTCACTGATGAATTATAGATTTGGAATGAAATCTACCAGAATTGCACTTTCAAGTTCTTAGAGCACTTCTAGCATACCTTGTTCCGATTTTGGGTGGGTCTGGGGAAGCATGGAGAGAGTAACTAACAATTGCTCAAATCCCAACCCTAGAGAGAACAATCATTAGATCTGTGTTCATAAAAATTTCAAGTATCATTCTTGGCACCCTGTACTAGAATTTGATGAAAGGTCTGAAAGATAAAAAGAGTTCCTATTTTATTGCTTTACAGAAAAGACACAGGCTTACAGTGACTTGCCTAGAGTCTAAGAAATAGGCATATGGTTTTTGGATATTCTTCCTTGAGTTAAACTATGTGAAGCCAAATTTTATTTTGTGTTTAATCACATGGGAGCCATTATCTTCAGTAAATGTTTTCTTAGGACACATGGGCAATGGGAAATTCCTCCAGAGGGCTGGTTGGTCGGCAGGTGTTTTCCGTGTTACTTAAATGAAGAGCTCTCTGCTTGTCGGATGGAGTGAGTAAGAGAAGTGGTTAACAGTCGCTCTCACCCTGGGCAGCTCTTTAGAACCACCCAGAGCCTGAAAGTGCCTAAGCCTGGCCCCACTCTGCAAGATTTTGCTTTGTGATAACTGACAGATTTTGCTTTGGGATAATCTGGGTGGGGCTAGGCATCAAAATTCTTAAAATCTTTTTAAAGTGACTCTATGAAGAGTTCCCATCTAGTTTTGCCCCCTTAGCCTTCTGTGACTCTATGCTCTCTTCATATTTATAGGTTTGGGAAAATTAAAATTCCACCCTCTTTGTAATCTTCCTCAAAAGGGACATTTTTTTAACTTCAGAAAATTGTGAAACCCAATAGGACTTAACAAATTTGCTCTTCTGAAATATAAACACTTGATTTTGCAGAAGAATTGCCAGAATTGTTCTGTGGTTACATATGAGATGCCTCCAGAGTGGTATGGTAGTCAATGGCCTCTTCATTTTACACAATCAAAACAATCACCTGTCTTTCTTCTTTCTAAATTCCCCTAACAGAATGAAGCTTTCCCAGATGATTCTTTCCTTTGAAATTTGCAAATTGATGCCCGAGTTCCCTGTATTGTAATAATAATGTTAGAAACAATGTAGAGGAGTAATAACAATGAAAGCAATAATGAGGTCTTTTTTCACCGTTAGGCTGTTTAGATTAGGATTTGCTTGCAGGGGGCCATGTGCCCTTGCATATCACACGTGCATAATGAGTGGTGTTTGCACCTACTGAGATAGGAAGTTTAAACCAAAGAGTATGTACCCTAATGTTTGTGACAGATTGTTTTGGTTGAATATTCAAATTTGTCTAGCACTGCTGCAGATCCTGTACTCGTCATTACTTATAATACCCTAATCCTACACAATAACCCAGAGAGGCATATACAGTGTCTCTAGGAGCACCCAGGGGAATAGTGAAAATTCCATAACTAGAATACACGGGGAAAATTAGCCTATCACCTCCCTTCCCCTAATCATTCTCTCACCAGTTTTCTACCTCACAGAAAGGCAACTTTGTTTCACTCTTGGAATATCTTCTAAATTAGCCTCTTCAAACCTGAATGATTTAATTAGCAATGCTTTTACAATACATTTAGTGCATTTTGCACCAAGGAATTATTTATGTGCTTACCATGAGTGACTTCCTTTTACAAACCTCATTGAAGCTCACCATTTCTGGCTGTATCTGCAGAGGACAGACACGAAGCCGTATGTGCACAGGCATATGCTGCCGTCCTGTGCACTGGGTACGAGAGCACGGCAGCACATCTCTTATTTCTCTAATTTAAGCACAAGGGCCGCACATGCTCTTTTACCTGCCTAGAAAATATTTGCTTCTACCAGCAACCCCATCATCTAGTTCTTTTCATATCTCTGCTTGGTTATTTTTGTATAGGGAGGCTTTCTCTGATCTCCCTCTGTTCACTGATTTACATGGTCTTGTGGCATCTCTTCAAAGTCTCACTTCTATACTTATTTGAGCAATTTCATTAATATCTGTCTCTCTTGGTAGGCTGTAACTCTGACCCACAAACCCAGAGTATGTGGTCGGTTTTGTTTACTAGCAAATTTCTAGCATTTAGCCCATTGCCTGGATCCTAGTAATTGTTGAATAACTAGATAAATAAGAAATTGTGTTTGCTCTTTGAAACACAGCTACAGTTCTACTTCACCTAAGAGTTCTGCAATACTTAAGAAATTTGAAAACTCATGATTTTTTTCAATATTTTAAAAATTAAAAAGTGATAATTTAAGAAGAAAGCTAATTGTGCAAAATAATGAATTTTACTAAATATATTTATTAAATTGAGTTTGAAATACAAACTGATCTTTTTTTAAAAAGTCACCCTTAATTTCACTTATTAATACATCAACTATTTTTATTTCATCAAAGGACATTGTCCTTAAGCTGAAATGATTCTGGAACTTGGGTATTTAGATCTAAATGTCTTTATTCCGCCCCCCCCATTTCTCTGCATGATGATGGGCTGCTTCCTAAACCCTCGCTAGAAGTCAGGATCTATGAGAAATAGCCTTTTATTCCTTTATATCTAAAAACAAAACAAAAAAATGCAAAGAACAAAAAACAGTGCCATCTAGAGACAAGAGTGCTGAACCGTTCACACAGAATAGCCCCAGGGTTTGCTACCTGTCATGCAGAGCAGCACACTTAAACTCTACTCAGCCTAGGAACCAGACCTCACTGTGCCAAATTCAGGAGTAACACCTGTCCTCTCATTTGATTTAAGACTTTTTCAGTCTGTAGGAGCTTACTTGAAATCACAGAAACTATTTCTTCACTACTTTTTATTGTGTATGAGAGGTTGGGCACTTTTAATGAGAGACCCCTTAATTCTTAAAACTACCTCAGTCACCTTGACTAAGGTGTGGGTAACTGTGACTCAGTCCTCTTGACTAAGATTAGGGTAAAGTGTTCAGATATAAAAATAGTTAAATTGTGTACCGAGCAATTATAGTTTCCCTTTTATTAATGCTCATGGTCTTTCCACTAATTTTAAAGCAATTGATTATTACTAGCCTTAAACATAAAGAAAATAAAATCTAAAAGAACCCACTTTGACCATGAATAGCAAAAGCAGTCTTGAGAAAGAGTAACAAAGCTGGAGGTATCATGCTCCCTGATTTCAAACTATACTGCAGAGCAATAATAATCATAACAGTATGGTATTGGCATTAAAAATAGATTCAGATGAAAGAGAATAGAGAGCCCAGGCATAAAGCCACACTTGTATGGCCAATTAATTTCTGACAGAGGAACCAAGAATATATAGTGGGGAAAGAATCATCTTGTTGATCCCAATAAATAATGTTGAACCTGGACAGCCACATACGAAAGGATGAAACTGGAATCTTGTCTTATATGAGACACAATAATCTACTCAAAATAGATTAAAGATTTGAATGTAAAACCTGAAACCATAAAACTCCTAGAAGAAAAGATAGTAAGTTCCTTGACATTGGTCTTGGTGATGATATTTTGGATTTGACAGTAAAAGCAAAGGCAACTAAAGCAAAAATAAACATGTATGACCACATCAAAATAAAAAGATCCTGCACATCAAAGGAAACCATCAACAAAATGAAAACGCAACATACCAAAAGGAAGAAAATATTTGCAAATCATATATCTGATAAAGGATTAATATCCCCCAAATAAAAAGACCTCATACAACTTGAAAACAAAAAAATCCCAGAGTTAAAAATGGTCAAAGGATATGAATAGATATTTTCCCAAAGAAGACATACAAGATGGCCAACAGGTAAATTAAAAGGTGCTCGACATTACTAATCATCAGGTAAATGCAAATCAAAATCACAATGAGGTTCAATCTCACTTCTGTTAGAATGGCTATTATAAAAAAGGTAAGAAATAACAATTACTTGTGAGGATGTAGAGAAAAGAGAACTCTTTGTGCACTCTTGGTAGGATTGCAAATTGGTGCAGCCACTATGGAAAACAGTATGGGAGTTCCTCAAAAAATTAAGAATAGAACTATCATGTGATCCAGCAATTCCACTTCTTCGTATTTACCTGAAAACAAAAATGCTAATTCTTAAAGATGTATGCACCCCTATGTTCACTGCAGCATTATTTACAACAAACAAGAAATGGGAATAACCTAAGTGTCCATCAATGGATGAATGAATAAAAAAAAAAAAAAAAGTGATACACACACAATGGGATATCACTTGGCCATTAAAAGAAGGATATCTTGTCATTTATGACAACATGGATGTGCCTTGAGGGCATTATGCTAAGTGATATCAGACAGAGAAAGCCAAATACCATATAATCTCTTTTATATATTGAATTTAAAAACCCAACAACCAGAACTCATAGATGTAGAGAACAGATTGGTGGTTGCCAGAGATGGGGGCTGGAGGTTGGGTAAAATGGGCGAAGAGGGTCAAAGGTATAAACTTCCAGTTATAAAATACATCATGGGGATGTAACATACAGTTAAGACTGTATTGCATATTTGAAAGTTGCTAAGAGAATAGATCTTAGAAGTTCTCATCACAAGAAAAAATTTTTGTAACTGTGTCAGGTGATGGATGTTAACTACACTTATTGTGGTGATCATTTAGCAATATGTCCAAATATCAATCATTATGTTATACATCTGAAACTAATATAATGTTTTGTCCATTATATATCAATAAAAATAGTAAACGAATTCACTTTGCATGTCAGGAGATTAGCATATTTTCTTCACTGAAAGTGGAAACCTGGAGGCAGTTCCATTGTAGTGTTTGGTTAAACCAAGTACCAACTGACTAATGAGCAAATTAGATGTAGCATTATTTGGTATCACTAGATGCCTTGTAATGGCAACCTTTATGGTCATGCATGTTTTATTCTCTCTCTGTTATGTTTTCCAGAGGGATAACCAATTGGCTGATAGAGTAACAAATGAAAAGTAACTTGACTCCATTGACCCGCTTAACTCCGCATGGGAATGATGGAAAGGAGCAGCCGTTTGCTTTGAAACAGTGGAACAGGTATGGAACAGCTCCTTTCGTTTTTGCCTTCCTTTGTTTCTTTGCACATCGATTTCCAGACCAGCTAAAATCGTCAAGTTGTTCCCGATTGAGAACACAGAATCGGAGTTACAGGAACAGGTACTGTGGGTTACTGTAACATTTCTGAGCTGCCTGTCTTGAGGTTGCTGCTTACATAAGTACCAGTGCAATTAAGATGATTATTCTTCCATAGCAAATAAGTAATCATGCTAGGAAGAATTATTACTTTAAAACACAGAGTTAGCATTTTGGATGTGTGTTTAGCTTTAAGATACACAATTTGAATATGGAGATTTTGCTCCATAAATGAATTCCTATGGAGGAATTACAGAAGTAATAACAAAACGGTGGAGCATGTTGGTGTCCCCAATCCAAGCCATCAAAGCGGTTTTGCTGTGTTTGAGTATTATCTTTCCTGCCCATATTTCTTTTCTCAACTGGGAGGGGACCCTGCCAAGAAAGGTGTTGTTTGATTTTTTCCATTTTTCAGAATTCACATAATAGATATAGATGAAGCTCTTTTGCTTTGAAAGGAATATTTCATGTGAACATAAAAAATTTAGAACAGCATTTGTAGGACTCCTGGAATTAGAACCTTTAAAATATGTGTTTATTTTTCATTCGATACCCATCATCACTGGAGTACTGAACCTTCTTTCAATTATATCTATTACCAAGGGTCAGGGGAGCCATATGTGGTTTGGTAGTGACTGTATTGTAATCAGTGCTTTGAGAAATTATGGTATTAATGAATTGTAATGCAGCTAGAACAGATTTAAGTTCAGAAGATTAAGTATCATGTACTGGATGATCAAAATTAAATTACTTAATAACTTTGCATGACAACATTTTTTACTCCATTGGATAGCTTACAGATGAGAGACTATGAATAAATAATAAAGACTTGAATTTTGCACAGGGATATTAGAATTGAACAGGCTACAGAAAAAGAATTCATAAAAATTATATTTTACATAAGGAATTAAAGGTACGACTCCATTATTTTTTAAGGTTACTTAAGGAGAGCTTTTAAGGGATGTTTTCACTATTACTCTGTAGTTGGTATGTCCTCAGGGCTTAATATATTTTTACATGATAAAACAACTAAGGATTTCAATGTACTACTCTATTGAATTTGAAACTAAATATTGTCTATATCAATAATGTATGAAGAGTCTGGTTTCTAGCTCAGCAAGGAAACAGAAAAAGGAGCAGGTCGCTACTGCTAGACGCATAGAGAGCAACCTGCAGTCTTTTGGTTCCTTTATGTTTCATTTTGTAGTTTGCCAACTACTAACCACATTGACCAACTCTGTATTTTATGTTCCAATACTGATGTAAACGGGCTTTTAAAAAATATTTTAATTAAGAGACATTTATCTATCTGAAAGGAAATCTTTGGGGAATAGGGCAAAGAAGGTGATACAGATAATTAAAAATTTCCAAACTCTCTATAACAGCCCATTCTGAATATTATCCAATCTATACCACAGAGCAAGTCAGCTACCAGGTTTCACTGAGGTACAGATTACAGTGTGATTAGATTTATAAATGAGATGATTTGAAAAAATGCATAAGTCAAAGGAATACTGAGTTACCACGTCTTTGTTGGAGTGAGTTTCTATGCATGAAATTACTTGAGAGATGCAGTCTGCCTTCCTCTTTCCCATTGGGAAGGGGTGTGTGTAGAGGGATGGCCATGGGACAGGGAAGGATAAATCCCAGGCTGTTTCCAGTACTATTCTCTGGACAGAGTAGCCCCCAACTGACCCTATCTTGTTTCACACCTGGGATAACTTCGGAGGACGCAGCCTTAGGGAAAAAATGTCCCAGTTAAACTGTCAAAATGTCCCTCTTCTTTCAGTGCCAAGCCCCCCCGCCCCCAACCAGAAAGTCCTCTTTCATGTTGATACATGCAAGGAGATGATCAAGAGAGTCACTGACCACCAAGTCCATGAAGATCCAAGGTTAGGGTTAGATACAAGGGCCATAATAGAAGGATGTGCCAAGTTCTACCGAAACAAGTGGTAACAGTATTATCATCTCAGATCTCATATTTTCTTGAAGTTCTCCCTAACATTCCTGTTCAAGTTAACCACTTTTAAATTTAGTTACCCAACAGACATTTATCACATACCTAATATGTGCCAGGCACATTGCTAGGATTCTGGTGGCACAAAACTGAGTCCTTGTCTTCCACAAGATTCCTTCTTGCACTGTTTGACCTCTATACTCAGTACTAGTTTAACCCTGAACACTGCTTTCATTATTGGCCTTCAGTTTTGTATCCCATATTAATCTGCAATCTCCCTAAAGACCAGGCCTGCACTGCAGACTTTGAATAAGTAACTGAATTGTCTTCTGTGGTGTTATCATAATCTGTTTAGCAGATTATCTTCAGTAATCTGTAAATCTTTTTCCTGGATTAGTGACTGCAAGACCCAAGTAAGAAGGAATCAAAGCTGGTCATGGAGTAGGATGTTCCCAAAGTGGAAACTGTCCTTGTCTGTGCCTTGTTGAAATTGATTTTAGTACTATCTGTTGATTTATGGGAAACATGACATCTGTCTTATTTCATGATACAGATTATGAAGAGTTAATACATTTGTCCCCTCAAATTGAAACTTCTTTTTGAATGCTGAACATAGAGAAAAATAGATAAAGCAAAGGTAACTACCTGCCATACTTTTTTTTTTCCTTGGTGCTCTTGACTAGTTACCTATACATTTCCTTTATGAAAGCATGTTCACCCAGGTTTATCACTGCTCCTTTTATCCATACTCATAATGTCTACATAATACATCTGAATCTGTTTGGTTTGAATTTCCTAGCCTATCATGGTTATTTCCCCAAAGTATTCATTCCCAAGTACCTAAAAGCTACATTCAATTTAAAGGAAGAATACGTGAGGTGATTTAAGAAAAATCCACAATGGATTAGCCTGGCGTGGAGGTGTTCAGTGAACCACTACTGGTGTTTATTTGAGAGCACGTAACACTAAGGAGTCTTGGTCGATAGTGACCAAACTCTAGCTAAAGTATGCTCAAATGAAAAAAAAAATAATGTGTGTGCCCGGGTGACTGTGGCTCAGTGGTTGAGCATCGGCCCATGAACCAGAAGGTCACAGTTTGATCCCTCGTCAGGGCACATGCCTGGGTTGCTGCTTGATACCCAGTAGGGGGAGTGCAGGAGGCAGCCAGTCAGTGATTCTCATCATTGATGTTTCTATCTCTCTTGCCCTCTCCCTTCTTCAATCTGAAATTGATAATAAATTTAAAAAGACATTTGCTTAATTTAAAAAAAAAGTATGAATTTGTGTATCGGGAGGAATTTTATTGGCTCGATCCAAGTAAGGGAAGAGTGGCAAGTGCACCAGAAACGACTGGAAACAGGTGACTGAACCCCATTAGGGCTCTCTCTCCATCTCTTCCTGCTGCTCATTTCAGGCGAGCCGACAACACCCAAACTTTACATTTTACAGATTTTACCATCTGAGAGATGGTCCTATTAAAAAAAAAAAAAAAAAGAAGAAGAAGAACAAGAAGGAAGAAATAAAGAGAAAGAAAAACCTAGGGAAGGACTCTAATTGGTCTGGCTTGGGTCAGGTACCCACTCCTGGTCTCAGCTGAGATTAGGTAAGACTGAGGCAGGTTTCAGAAAAAGCATCTGTTTCAGTGGGGACCTGAGAATTCCCCAGATAGGGGGAGCTAATAGGCTAATAGTAAAGTTGTTTCCTATGATAATCTCTGGCCAGAATGCCCCAAACGGCATTTGTTAAGTTGGTTTAGATGACCTCTAATTCCATATTTTACAGTCCTAGCATTTGAATCCTTATGTTGATATAGTTTTAGTGACTTTGGTGATCTTGCCAACCAGTGAGATCTTAAAATCTCAGAGAGACAAGCATAATGGTGGCCCCATTCCTTGTCCACCAAGCCACACAGAAATCCCTACTTTCCAAATCCCATGCATTTGTGGCATAGAGTGTGACTTGTGAGAAGTCAGCTGACTGCCTCCATTACTGGGAACTGTTAGGTAGATGTGTGGGGCAGAGCATCAGTATCCTGAGCCTGTGTGTGTGGTGGCAGCAGGAGAACAAGGGGCAGGAAAGGAAGTAGGAAGGGTGTCAGTCGCACAGGCAATATTTCCTTCCGTTATGACTAGTCAGCTGGGCTGTGCTTTCGAGACAGGGCTGAGCTGCAGTGCTAGAATATAGGGATGAATGACAGAGCCCCAAGCCTTGAATTGCTTACTTCCTAGGGACACTGTGATGGGTAGGTGAGAAAAGTAAAGCAGAGCAGTAATAAAAAGAAGTACTACAATTTACTGAGCGGCTTCCTGTCAGTATGGACATCTGTTAGATATTGTTTGGTGGCAGGAAAAATCAGGATTTTTTTCTCCTCTTGTCCTTGTGTGAGCCAGGGATTTGGGACTAGGTCCCCTCTGGCCTTCAGGGTCTCCACATTCATGAGGAGCTAACTGAATGGGGACAATGCAGCCATGCCACAGTTGTACCCTCAGGTAGGTGAGGGTTGTCCTCAACATCTTCAGGCCTGCAGGATTGTTGCCTGAGATCTGATGTTTAGAAGCTAAAAGCTCACAAAAACATCCTAAAGTTCTTCACATTGTCCCCCTTAATTGAATTTGTAGGACTATGAGCACTTGCTATACAATGTTGGGGTCTCAGAGGCCCCTAAAACTATCCTGATCCACCAGGTGACACTGGGCAAGCTCTGCTCTTGCCTGTGTTGGTTTGGTCATGAACCTGCTGGGAGCAGAGGTGGGAAGTTGGCTCCCAGCGAGCCTACCACCTGACACTGAGACATGCCCATTGGCCTCTGTTGCTGCCACCACTGTCTCTATAGATTCTCTAAGTTGAACACGAATCTCTCCACATCCCTGACACCATATTCTGGGCCCTGCTACAGTCATTCACTCACATTCATTCACTCATAGCATTTGCTACCCAAGATCCAAAGCCAAGAGATGAATGATGATTTTCAAGGAACTTGTGGTCCGAGGAGCTGGCAATCAAAGTAGTTCTTATGTTTTGTTGTTGTTGTTTTGCTTTTATGGTAAAGTATAACATAAAATTTACCATTTTAACTATGTTTAAGTATACAGTTCAGTGGTATTAAGTACAATCACTGCGATACTGAACCATCACCACCATATATTTCCAGAACTTTTTCATCATCCCAAAAAAGAGGCTATACCCATTAAGCAACAGTTCCCCATTCCCTACTCCCCTTCAGCCCCTAGTAACCTCTATCCTACTTTCTGTCTCTATGAATTTGCCTATTCAAGGTACATCATAGAAGAGGAATCGTACAGTATTTGTTCTTTTGTGACTGGTTTATTTCACTTAGCATAATGTTTTCAAGGTTCATCCATATTGTAGCATGTGTCAGAATTCCATTTCTCTTATGGCTGAAAAATATACTACTGCATGTACATACCACATTTTCATTTGTCTGTTTATGAACATTTAAAAAAAATTTTTTTTACATTGATTTCAGAGAGAAGGGAGAGGGAGAGAGAGACAGAAACATCAATGGTGAGAGTGAGTCATTGATCAGCTGCCTCCTGCACACCCCCTACTGGGGATCAAGCGTGTAACTCAGGCATGTGCCCTGACAGAGAATCAAAACATGATCTCCTGGTTCAGGGGTTGACGCTCAACCACTGAACCACGCTGGCCACGCTGTTTATGAACATTTGGGTTGTTTCTACTTCTTGGCTTTTATGAATAATTCTGCTGTGAATAATGGTGTCCATTTTTCAAAATTTATTAACTAATTTAATTCTTACAATAGTTCCATGTGTTTAGGCACATTTTTTGTCTTCAATTTGCAGATAGGGAAGGCCATGCAACTAGGTCATGTCAAGGCCAATATTCCAACCCAGAGGGTCTGACTACAGTGCACTCTGATTTACACACTGTGCCACCTTTAATAAAAATAGCTACTTTTTCCTTTGAACATACTATGTCCTGGGTGCATTACATGCATTATTTCTAAATCCTTAAGATATCCTTATGATGTGGGCTTTTAATCCTTATATTACAGTTGAAGACATTAAGGCTTGGAGAGGTTAAGTGGTAGATGCAGGAATGCCTCTAGGTGTGCTTGCTACTCTGGGTGCCCCCTCCTAGAGCCAGAACATAGCAGGCAGATGACTCCTTGGGACTTGGGATAGCACAACTCTTTCTGGATAGACCTCAGGGAAAGGAGCTATCGTAGGGGCAGAACCCATGAGCACTGTGGGATCTCTGGAATCACAGAGCTGCAGATAAGTTCTAAGCTGGCTCCCAGATAAGACCAGGATTTTTTCCCTTGATACTTACAAAAAGTTGTTTTTGTTTTTTATTTTTATTTTTTAAACTCCTGCCCTAACAATGGCCAGGCCAATAGGGTCAAGGTAAAATGGGTGATTATTTTCATTGTTGGCTAACTTAGGAAAGCAGACAAAAAAGGAGTTATACAAATTTTGGCAAAAATAAATCTACAGATGCCTGACCTGTGAGGAATGCTTCTCCACAATTCTGAATTAGCTGAATATTTAGATAACATTTTGCTTCTATTTAACCATGTGGACAAAGCCATATTCCATTGGCATAGCTGCCTGTAGCCTTTAATACTGACTTGAAGTTCTGCTTTTGACAATCCTAACCCTCTCCTCCCCTCATTTTGTAGCTGGCACAAAAATGTACTTTAGGTTGTCATTTTACAAAAGGTCAGAAATGAACTGTCTTCCCTTTTAGAGAGTGGGATCCAGTATGCATAACCTTCAAGGCTATTTCTCCCTTTTGGCCTTACAGCTTGAGAAAATGGCATGTAATATACCTAACCAAAGACAACGGACTATGTCAACCTCTGGAGAAGCTCTCTATGAAATTCTTGGTCTGCATAAGGGAGCATCACATGAAGAAATTAAGAAAACCTACAGGTACAAAAGCAGTTCAATGATGACATTTCCTGTACTATACTAGTGATAGTTACTTTGTGATTGGCAAGTGCTTCCAATTAAAGACATTTTCTTCCTGCTAAGACCAGGCTATCTCAGTTTTTGAGCTTGTGTTCCCTGTTCTATAAACAGGCAGTTAGGAATAGAGAGGCAGGCGTTGATTTTATGAAAGAACTGCCTCATGATGCTGGGCCTTAGGAAAGGGCAGCTTATGTTCTAAGCCTACAGTGAGAGACGTGGAGGTGGGGGGGCGGAAACATGGAGGGAGGAGAGAAAGAGAGATCTCACTGTGAATGACTAGGAGTTGTGGTTTAACCCATAACCCATATGATATAGTTTCAAAGACTCTGGAAGAGGGATTTAAAAATAAATAAATAAATAAATAAGTAAATAAGTAAGTAAGTAAATAAATAAATAAATGGGGGCCTGTTGCTGTATTGTATGCTATACTTTTTAAATCTTCAATTTTTATCTTTCATATCTGATCTAGTTCCAAGTTAGCTATTTTGGGGGACAATTGAAATACTTTTTTCTTTAAAGCTCCAAGACATTTTTTTAAAAAAGGATTGAGTACAAAAATAATTTACTTAGTATAGAAAATTTGGAAACTACTAAAAATAAAGACAATGACACTTATCTATAATTCTACCTCTAATGCCTATGTGGTTTGGTGGTTGAGCATCCACCCATGAGTCAGGAGGTCACAGTTCAATTCCCTCTCTCAGGGCACATGCCCAGGTTGCAGGGCATGTGCCCTAGTGGATCCCTAGTGGATCGATGATTCTCTATCATTGATGTTTCTGCCTCTCTCCCCCTCTCCCTTTCTCTTTCTGAAATCAGTAAAAACATACTTAAAAAAAAGCCTCTCCCAAGTACAATATTATAAAAATATTAACCCATTTCTTCTAGTACATTTATGACTTTACTTTTTTATATATTAAATCTTTGAGCAGTTTGGAGTTTGACATGAAAAATGAAGGTAGGATTTTAGATTTATTTTTTTCCTAAATCACTAGCACCTCCCCCCCCCCCCCCCCCAAATTTACTGAATTCTCCATCTTTATCTAGTGATGGAAAAATTCTTTAGCTTTGGATTGGAACTTTCACCATGAACTGTAGGACTCAAAGTGCCTTCAAGAAGCATGTGTTGAAGAATAAGTGACAGTGTTGAAAACTGCCGTTTGAATCCAAACAGCTCTGTGAAAATGGTTAAGTTTGATCAAAGTCAGTATCAATCTTCTAGCTTCTATTTCACTTAAGGTACTCGGGGGAGAAAGAGTCTTTGCTGCTCATTGTGTCCTAGAGCTATCCAGGAGTGTGCCTGGGAGCTGCTCAGCCCTGTGCATGGATGTCCTTGGATGAGGGTCACTAAACTTGACTCTTAAGGCTTTGAGGCTGAGACACTGTGCTTGGGGTGGGAGTTGGGAATCAAAGTAATTGTAATGTAAGCTCGATACCTACAAAGGTGCTCTCTAAAATGAGAAAAAATGATATCTAACAACCTTGTAAGTTTTAAAACCCACTTTACACATGTGACTTTTAATTGCCTTTATTAATTTTGTATGCTAAAATTTCAGGCCATATCCTAATTAAGGCACTAATTATGCAGAGCTGTTTGCAAGTTTAATAATTACAACCTGAAGTCTTTTCATATAATCATCATCTTCCTATTAATTTTGTTTTAATGTCATACAAATATTATTTTTTCAGCTGATTAGGGTACTAGTATGCTGCCCAAAGCATCTGCTTTTATCTAAATTACACATTTGTATTCTGCAAGTTATTCGAAGTGTATGAGCAGGCTGAAAAGCTACCGAGAATATTATTGTTATATTCAGGGATCTGGATCAAAGCAGTTGATATGTAGTGAAATTGAAAGTCAGTGAAATTTAATAAAATTACCAACTGTTGAATCCATACGCTGCTTGACCTCTGTTGTAATCCTTGGTTGTGCTCTTGAAAACAAGGCTGAGTTAGAAGACATTTTTTCTTCTTTTATATTTTATTTTTGAACAGATAATATATTCACCTGATTAAAATGAGATCATACAAGCAGGTATACAAAAAGTCTCCCTCATACCTCAGGTCCCCAAGTTCCCTCTCCAGGGAAAGCAATTCCTTGTGTACCCTTCTAGAGAGATCTTATACCTATATAAGCATATATACAGACCTTCTGGTCTGGGCAAGATTGCATAGGTTTGTCTCTCCCTGTTCCTCCCCACTAAGCATGAGTAAAAAGACTTGGAAATAATGCAAGAGACAACTAAAAGAGAACCGTGAAAAGTAGAAAGAGAATTGGTTAAGGACCACAAACAAGAAATTGCATGTTAAACCCAGAGTGGCTGCCCATTAAAATAAAAAATATAAATAGGACTCAGAGTCTCCTAATATAATAGCTAAAATGTCCAGATGAAAATCACGCATTGTATGAAGGACCAAGAAAACCACAAGTTACATGAGAAAAGATAATCATCTGAATTCCACCCTGAGATGAACCAGATATTGGATTTATCTGGTAAGTATTTTAAAGTAACTATAATAGAAAAGATTAAGCAAAAAATTACAAATTCTCTTGAAACAAGTGAAGAAAATAGAAATTTCACCGAAGAAATTATAAAAAAGAGAACCAAATGGAAATTATAGAACTGAAAATAACAGAAATGCTATAACTAACTAGATGAGCTCTGTAATAGAGGGAGAAGTCTGAGGATAGAATCAGTGAGGCTGAGGACAGATCAATGGAACTTAGCCAGTCCGAACAATAGAGAGAAAATAAACAAAGCAGACAAGAGAGTCTCAGGAACCTGAACGACTGTAACAAAAGATCCAACACTTACAGCATTGGGGTCCTAGAAGGAAAGGAGAATAGGATTGAAAGAGTATTCAGAGAAATAATGACTAAAAATCCCCAAACTTGGCAAAATCTATAAACCTACAGATCAAGAAGCTGAGTGAACCATAAATGGGATAAATCTAAAGAAATCCGTGCCAAAACACATCATAATTAAACTTCTAAAAACTAAAGACAATGGAAATATCTTGAACGCTGACAGAGAAACAACACATTATTTATGTGGGAGCACCAACTCAAATGACAGCAGATTTTTCATCTGAAACAACAGAGGCCAGAAAGAAGCGACACAATGTTTTTCAAGTGTTAAAAGAACTGCCAACTGTGAATTTGGTATCTAGTAGATACTATACTTCAGGAATTAAGATGTTCTCAGATAAAGGAAAACTAAAAGAATTTATCACTAGCAGATGTACACGCTTGAAGCATGGCTAAAGGACGTCCTTCAAAAGAAAGAAAATGATGAAGAAAGGAATCTTGGGTCATCAGGAAGGGAGAAAGGAAAATGAAAAATGCAGAAATATGAGTAAATATAGTAGACCATCCTCCTCGTGAGTTTTCTAAATTACACATGGTGATTAGTATAAAAATTATAACATCATCTGATACTTAAGACAATTATATCTAAAACTGGGGAGGCTAATGGGACCCAAATGGGAGTTAGGTTTCTACACTTCACTCAGAGTGGTAAAACAATATCAGTAGACTATGATAAGTTTTATATATATATATAGTAATACACACCAAAACACTACAAGGAAATCTAGAAATCTAGATGGAACCCTTAAAAATATTCAAGTAACCCACAGGAAGACAAAAGGGAAACGGAGGAGGGAGAAACAGAGGACACAAACAGAACACAAATAATAAAATGATAGATTTAAGCCCTAACATAATAACTATCTTAAATGTAAGTCATCTAAGTACATATCACGTTTCCTTCCTTGTTATAAAATGGTGGTGTACTATCACTCCTATCCAGCATAATCTGAAGGAGACTCCCTAAGATGACATTGTTTTCAAGGAGTCTGCAGTTCCTATCCCACTCCCACTGGTTCATCAGACTTACCCAGCTTTGGGTGCCCCAGCAGGGTATATGACATGGATTTCTTTCTGGAAGGCTCTTCAGGCTTGGGGCACTTCTGGGGGTTTGCCTCCAGGCCTCCAAGCATGCCCTGATGTGTTCAAACTCCCAGCCATGAGCAGTAGGCTGTAATAGCTGGGAGATGCATCCACATCCCTACCATAGCCCTACAACAAACAAGGCTACCTGTTCTGTATTCTCCTTAGTAACTTGAAAGAGGTAAATACAGTTTGCTGCTCAGCAAGCACTTTAGGTGTGTGATTAGATCCTTCTTTTCTTGATAGTGCCTGGTACATAAAGATCCTTCACTCCAAAGTCAGTAGACTGTTGATCTACACCTCATACTGCTACCTAATCATAGCAGGAGCCGAGAAGGATGATCAGAGCACTTAGCAGCCCCTAGTATGTCTAGAATCTCTCACAATCATTAATGGCTTTCTAGCAGTAAGTTCTGTTAATTATTCAACAAATAATTATTCAACAGATATTTATTGAGCACTTAGTATGTGCTGGGCAAACAGACAAAATCCCTGTACTCCTGAAGCCCATATTCTGGGCTGGGCTTAATAAGTAAATAAGTAAAACATACAGTCTATCAGATGTTGTAAGTGCTGTGCAGGGAAGCAAAGCAGGTAGGAGGTGCTGGGAGGGAGGGGGAGAGAGAGAGAGAGACCCAAATGTTATACCCAAAATGATTACAAAGAGCCATTTGGGTGGGTTAGGGGGAAGGAGCCTGTGGGGGGCCTTCTTTGAAGCCCTCTGTGCTGCATAGCCCACAGTGCAGTCCTATCAGAGCATGAAACCCTTACAGATCTCATTTCCCCCTTTCCTTCTCTGCCTCTCCCACTCAATCAGTTCCCTGAGGGAAGGCTCTGTGCTTTGTTTTTCTTGCACTTCCAGCTATAGCACCAGGCTAATGTTTACCAGATACAAGAATAAATTGGGCAGCAAATAGATTTTGCCTCTGGGTTTTCCCCTTGATTCTCAGTTTCTTCAGGATCATTCTCAAATGTTTGGTTACCTAGCTGGACAGGGAGTCATTTAGTGACCCAGTAAATAGGAGCAGATCAGCAAGGAAAGGCCATTGTTTCAGTTAGGTGTGTTTGGAATGGTTATAGGACCTTCAATGAGTAGTTAGTGGATAAGGAAGGGAAACTGTAGAAAATACAGCTAGTTATGCAATTTGGAGAATGCGAGTCTCGAGTATTTAAAATCTCATGTGTCACTTAAATGTTAGTTTTTATTTACACTGATATGCACATTTTTGAAGTTAGATAAAAATAAGGTTAGGATGCTGGAAAGGGAGGCTGACTGATTTCCCTTGGTGCAAGAAACTACCAAAAAGCTGGCCTACTTACTGACTGAGATCTAACTCTTCCTTAACATCTCAGGGACCACAAAATCAGGGTAAACTAGTTTTATACATCAGCACCTGGGTCTGTCTGCCTCATGGATGAGCTTAATTTCTCCTTGTTGGCAAGGTACCAAATATCCTGGTTCACAGAGCAGCAGGAATTCAATGGATTCTTCTATTTCATTCAATTTCACATGGAACTTTCTGGAACTCATATTCCATCTCTAAAAGAGGTGAGTTGCCTCAGAGTAGACAAAAGTGAGTCAAAGCCATTTTCCCAAGGAGCAGGAAGGAGTGTCATTTCCATGGTGATTTGTGGCAATCCTAAACTGTGGTGCTTTTACCCATCATCATGAGCAATTACAGGTCATAACAGAGGCTGAGGATGAATAAAGTGTAAATGTCAGGGGAATGCATAGCTAACAGGAGAATTGTAAATATTTACAAGGCAAAATGATGATTCAAGCTCACAAGATAAATTGAAATTAATCTCTATCAAGCATTCATTTGTTTCCTGAATTCTAAAACCTTCCACTAGAAACGAGAGACTATTAGGCTATATCAGAATTATCTTCCAGGTCAGCTGCACAACCTCCCTTCTCCTGTGGCAAATCTCCCACTTGATCCTCTTATTTCTTCACGCAACTTCAACTTCATCTGTTCCTGGGCACTAGTCATAATGATCAATGACATTTTTTTTTTCACTCACTCATTCACTCAATACATATTTAGTATTGGATACTTACTCACAGTCTACTGTGAGAGATGAATGCATACATATGTATATCCAAACCTATCTGTTTCTATATATAAATACATAGTTTGTACCATTTAAGGAGCTTATCTTATAGAGTTAGATTTAGGAAGGTTTAAAAGATGTACACTAAAAGACAAGCCAAACAAGGAGCCTGTAGTGAGCAGAATAGATTAACTTGAGCATAGGATTCATATTAATCATTTAAATAAAAGTGAATGCTTCACGCCATAGTTCATTCCTGTCCCAGGCACTATACTAGGTTCCAGGAGTACCATGACAAGCAAACCATGGTTCCTGACCTCATGTAACATGAGGTCTAGTGTAGGAGGCAGAAGTTAATCAAATGGTGACAAAAATGAGTGTATAATTACTGATGAGATACAGCCCTGGAGGAAAAAACTTGGTTCCACAAGAGTATATAACAAAGACAGCCGATCTGGACTAAGGATTAGAGAAGTCTTCCCCAAGAAGGTGAATGCAGTCTTAATTTTACTACAGTTTACACCAATTTATATTAAAGGTAAAAAAAAGCCAGAAGGACCAGCCACGTTCCAACATATACGAAATGCTTACTATGTGTGAGGCACTATGCTCAGTGGTTTGCGGTCATTATTGTATTTGACTCTCACATTTCTGTATTGTAGGTATTATTATTGTCTTCACTTTACACTTGAGGAAATGGGCTTAGAAAGGCAGGTTAAGTAACTGTCCACAGTCACACGCACTTGGGTTGCTTTACTCCGGGGCCCACTGCTCTTACCCGTCATGTCTCTGACTTTAAAACAGCTGCCATGAGTCCAAAGAATTCTAAGGCCAGAATCTGAGTGATAGGCTATACTGGAGGATGGCGTGAAAGCCAGTGTCTGAGAAGGAAGCCTGGGAGTGAAATTCAGGGCTCACAGTCCCAGGTTGGATTTAAAAACAGAAATAGAGAGAGGGATCCAGAATGAGCACCAAGCTTCAAGTTCTAGACAGTGCGGGGAAGCGGGTTCACTCTCAGCACACCTAGGAGATGACTGCACACACCAGGTAATGTGACATCTGTCCTTGTACTGGGATAGATGTGGCTTTTGGTATTTACTAGCAAAGTTCATATTTATACCTCTGATGGTTAAAATAGTAAGATCCAGAGGGAGTCCTTAGAAGTCTTAAGGTAATGAAGTGCACCTCTTCTAGCAATACTAACTGTTAAGTCCAACTGCTTCTTAGGTCATCTGTTGATTAAAAAAAAATCAAGGCATCATTCAGTATATGTTACTTGCCATGTACCCTGCACCTATTGCTATGCCTGATGGGCTAAGTGCTTAATAAATAATTGGTCAATAAATGCATGTATGAAAGCATAAATGAATAAATCAGTGAGAAAAAGCAATGCTCCCTGGGTGCTGTAATATTCAAAAGCATACTCAATTTATAATGTCTCATAAATTCAAGTTATTATGCATTCTAGTAAAAATTTGAGATGATTTGCCAATGAATCATTGAAGTACAGTGGAATCACTATCTTGACTGCCACTAGAGGTCAGCACTTGACTCTCAATGTGGTTCTACATGAGGGAAACGACCAATTCTCTGAAACAGATCATCATTTATGGTTCCTATTGTTATCTCATGATCACGAATGTGAGTATGGATCCTAGAAAACACCCAATTTCTGGGGTGAGATGCCCAGACATTCCATCTGTAAATGTGAGAAAATCATAGGGCTGTGTAATGTACCTTTGAAGAGCCCTGGGTGGTCAAATTACTAGCAGGTGTTCAGAAATAATTTTATAGCAGAGGTAATATTGGCATCATTTTTTGAAGTTAGAAGTCAAATGGTGCCCTGACCTTGCTGTTCTGTCTCTTGACTCTGTACTAATCCTGGCCCAGTGGCTCCTGCTTCCTTGAGCCCCACTAACACTTTTATTCCAGCTTTCTCTCAGCAGAATATTGTATTAAAACTTCTTGCAGGGAGTGAAACTATACTGGGTACAAATACATGAAATGGCTATAGGGGGTTGAGAGACTTGGGAGCTGATCAAGAGAAAAGATATGACCAAGAAAGCCAGAAACACACAACATGCTTTATTGGGTGGTGCTTCAATAGGATCACATGAGTGGGGAAGTCCTTCACAGCATGAGGCCATTCAGAGCATATGGCAAAGGGCCACCCTCAGAAGGGAAAAGGGCACAGGAGAGGGGGAGGCTGGAAAGGAGGCTTACCATCTAGGTGGTGTCACTCAGGAGCTTAGTGAGGAGTCTCGGAGACAGAGAGCTCCAAAGGGCCATGGCAGCTTGAGTCTTATAACCACAAGTCTGTATCTTATCAATGGCCAGCAGATGTAGGGTGAGGTCCTGCAGGTATGTAAAGCAGGCAGGCTCTAAATAGCTAACAATCTGATTGTTTGGGTTATTTTTTAAATACTTGAATATATAAAAATTTCAGTTTGGCACCAGTGGGCTTTGGAGCTAATGGGTCTCAGCCAGCAGTAAAACAATAAACAGTGCAGCGGTCAACATAGATGTACTTTGGCTCATTTATATAACAGTGGTATTAAAGCCTTTTGTGGAATTAATATATACTGGAAAGAAGACAATATAAACATAAAAAGTAACCAGAAGTTTCTGAATTAGGAGTTTCTGGTTATCACCGGCTAGGTAACTTGTACCAGTTCTCCCTTCTGCTGAGCACAACTAGAAAAACTAAAAGGGAAGTTCTATTTCTAAATATACAAACCCATAAAAAGTGTAGTAGATTTAACCAGAAATATAGCAATAATTATATTAAAAATAAACACAGACTAAATGCTTCAATTAAAAGAAAAAGAATGTCATTGTGATAAAACAAAACAAAACTACATAGTGTTTACAAAAGATACACCTCATATATAAGGGTGCAGAAAATTTAAAAATAAGAGGAGAGAAATATATTCTACGTAGATGCCTACCCAAAGTAAGCTGGTATACCTTCATTAATACCAAAGTAAAAGACAAAGTATTACCAAAGATAAAGAGGTATATTTCATAATGATAAAATTTCAATTTACTAGGAATATATGGTTGTGAATTTGTGTGCTTCTAAAGAACATGGCCTATAAAATATAAAGCAAAAAGTGACAACTTATAGGAGAAATATGCAAACTTACAGTCATAGTGGGAGGTTTTAACATACCTTGCTTGATAGATCAGTAAAATGTCTAAGAATATAAAATATTTGAATAAAAATTAGCAAACAAAATCTAATGCTCTTATATAAGAACAAAGCACCCAACAGGTATAGATATATATTCTTTTAAGAATATATGGAAATTTATGAAAATTCAACATATAATGAGACATAAGCCACATGGAAATTTATGAAAATTCAACATATAATGAGACATAAGCCAAGTCTCAAGTTTTGAAGGATTTAAATAATATAGAATATGGTCCTTACTGCAGGGCAATCAAGCTAGAGAGAAAAAACAAAAAGATGGCAAGAGAATTCCAATATGTTTAAAAATTAGTAGGCACAATTTAAAATAACTCATTGGTAAAATAAACCATAACTATATTTAGAAAAAATCTAGAACTAAATTTTCACATTAAAACTTGTGGAATGCAGTTAAAGTGGCACTTAGAGGGAATTTTATAGAATTCAATGCACATATGAAAAAATTGAGTCTGACAATAAATAAAAAATAATACATAATTACCAAATTGAGTTTATCCCAGGAACACAAATTTCACTTAACATTAAAAAATTAATTACATTAACGGATTAAAAGAAAAAAAATATATCTCCTCAACAGATGCAGAAACAGCATTTGATAAAATTCAAGATCCATTTACTCTTAGTAAATATGTAAAAGAAAAAGGGAAGAAGAATGCCTGCTATAGTTAGTTTTATTTGACATCTTACTGAAGGTCTTAGCTAGGACAATAAGATAAGGGAAAATGTAAATGATGTAAGAATTGTGAAAGAAACAAACCACAATCATTTTCTGCAGATTATATGATTTGTATGTAGAAAATGCAAAAGAACCTATAATTTATTAAAATTAATAAATAAGCTTAGTTTGTGGGACAAAAAGCTTTTATATATAAAAATCTTTTATATTTGCAATGAATTAAGAAATATTTTAATGTCAAACCACACACAAAAAGTTAAGTTCCTAGAAATAACTCTATTAAAATATATGTAGGTAGGACCTATATGGTAAAATTATAAAACTTTGATAAACATTTAAAAGTTCTAAATAAATGGGCATATTATACAAAATTCGATCTCCAAATTAACCTAGAGAGTCAATGCCATTGCAATAAAAATCCCAATTGTGTGTGTGTATGTAAATTGACAAGCTAATTCTAAAGCCCAGAATAGCCACAAAACTGTGAAAGAACAATATGGAAAACTTCCTCTTAAGATACTAAGACATATTTGTAAGGTATCATATTTAAGACTGTTGTTGGCCCAGAAATAGCCAAATAGACCAACGGAGCAGAATACAGAGCCTAGAAATACGGGAAAAGGATTTGTTTTTGTAATAAATGGTGCTAGGACAGTTGGATATCCACTTTAAAAAATGAAATTGGATGCCTACCTTCCACCACATTAAAAAATCAGCTACAAATGGATTACAGACTTGCATATGAAAGACATATCTATAAAGATTTTAGAGTTATAGATTATAGGACAATATCTTCCTGAATTCAGGAAAAGTGATTAATTCAACTAAATTAAAATTAAGAATTTTTGTTCATCAAAAGATTCCATAAAGAAACTAACAACGACAACCAAAAATGGCCCCAGGAGAGGCCCCAGAAATGGCCCCAGTTATATGAATGCATATAACTGACAAAAGATTCATATACAGAATATGTATTTCTAAGAAACCCTACAAATTAATTCTAAACATCAAACTAAAAACTTGTAAGAAACTAACATGCAGTTAAATAGAGGATATCCAAAATTAGGAAACGCAAATTAAACCACAAAAGGAGATTGTCAAACATTAAAATATCTGTCAATACCAAATGTTAGGCAGATGTGCATTAGAACTCATATAATGGTTTCTTAATTTTCACTGAGTGCAAGAGGGCACCACGGAACCTCCAGTGTTACGACATACTATCAGGCTCCATAGCTGCAAAACTTGCCATACACCTAGGGTTACTAATCTAGGGTTTGTTTTCACCTGCAAACGCTGGTTTATAGCAGTTCATTTTCGTAGCTACTATCAGTCTCCTTCCCTTTGTAGCCAATTTTTCTAGAAAGAATAGTCCATGTCTAGTATGAGCTCAGATTTTGCTTTCTTTTGCTACCTTTGCAATGCATGCTGGCTCTGTACATTCTCCTTCTTCTATTCTTTTGTCTTAGGCAGCAGGTGTTTTTCTTTTGGGGCACTGGAGGAACAATAAACTTCGTGGCTGAGGGATTTTAGCAGAAAGTCCCACAGCAATAAGGAAATCTTTCAGATAGGAAGCAACAGAAGGTAACTGGAGAAAGCATATGAAAATATACTGAATGGGGAAAGGCAGCTATAGACAGCCATGCCTGGTGGAACTTCCTCAGGCTCAGAGGCCAGCCTTCCCAAACAAGGCGGTCTCCTCCGACATTCCAACCCCATGGAGAAAGGTCTGGATTAGGGCTGGGGCAATGTGGTCAGTATTGGGTCTTAGGTGACTCAGAAACTGATAGAGGGTAATAGGTAGATCTCATCTGAGTGTTAGATGGTGCAAGGAAGAGAACTGGGTGGAACATTACAATTCTTAGAATTATTCCACTGCCTCAAAATAGGTAGACCTTAGGGGCCTTAAGAAATTACAAATATGAACCGATGTTTAGCTTATCTACCACTCACTGAATTCACTATGCATTTTAGTTGATAGCTGTCATTGGATTTTGAAGTGGAAATTAGAGCTTTGTTGCTATTTCTAATATTAGTTATAGCCAGACCAGATTAACAGGTAGGACTAAAGGTAGAGAGAGATTTAAAATTAAAGGCTCACATTCTGGTTGAGTACTATGTCAATCTTAAGTATAAAATGAGAAATTATAACAAAGATATTTAAAATAAATGAGTAAAAGTACATTTAAATGTAAACCAAGCACTTCCTTTCACCCTAAATCCTATACATGTTTTCTCGCTCTATAGGTAATTCCCATGGGGGTGGGTCATCAATCAACTACCTCCTTGAGCAGTTGTGTAATTTTGGCAACTGCCTCTGCTAGCCATATTTCCCGAGGATTCCACAGTGCCAAGAGTATCTGCCAAGAGAAGTCAAAATGCTGCTGGCAACCAGGAATTGGACTTGGTACAAATGGAGGTGTTCCAGTCCTCTGAATTTGCCAACTCCATTGTTAGAGGAATGTGATAAATGGTTGAGAGCATCTGTCCTTGTGAGCTGACAAAGATCCAAGCAGCTTAAAATATGACAGGAAGCCAGGCTTCTCTGGCTAATTGTGGGCAGTGTGTATCAGTCTACAACTGAATACTAGAAACAAAGAAATGTATCTAAAGGGCCATTTTCCAGGGATTTCTTTCTTTCAAAGCAGAAGTTAACAGCTCTTGCATTTGACTAGCCTGGAAATGACTTCTGGAACTAGTAGGGGAAAATGCTGCAGTTATATTCCAGGCCATAGAATGAGAATTCCAGGAATATTGAGCCATTAAAATTACTGTGTATAAAGAATCCACTTGAGGTTTTTTGATGACGATTGTTGTATCATTAAAGTTTGACGACTTCTTTCTTTCTTCCCCTTCCCTCTTCTAATTTGTCATGGCCCATTTAAGGGAACAAACTCTAAACTTTCAGCTATTAAAACAAAACACAAAACAGAGAATCACCTATAATTCCAATGTACATCTATCTATAAGCACAGTTAATTGTGGTTATAACCTTTCATTTTCCTCTTTCTTTTCTATGTATTTTTCTGCTTTACTGTTCCCTACATAAAGACATATATACAATTGTCTGTATGTGTATATATGCTTGGGCGGGGTATGTCAGAGTCACTGAAGGTTTCTGTTAACTAAATCCAGTGATCAATTCGTAATCCTCATCATGCCTGACCTGTCAATAGCATTCAACACAGGTGATTTTCTTCAAATACTTTGTTCACTTGGATCCCAAGATCCCATATTTTCCAGATTTTTTTCCTTCTACATCATTTATCTTTCTTTTATCATCTCCTTTGCTGGTTCCTCCTTCCTAAAAAGTTCAGTCCTTGAACTTCTCTTGGACCTACTCTCTTGGGAATCTTTTCCCGTTTATGACTCTAAATACTATTTACCTGCTGAGGACTTCCAAACGTACATGTCCCATAATTCTTACCTGAGCCCCAGGCTCATAGACATCTCTACCCTTATTTCCACTTGGAAGTTTAATAGGCATCTCAGAGGTGTCCAAAATAGAACTCCAAAGCCTAGCAAACCATTTACTACTAAAAAAAACAAACACCTCTTGCTAAGTCTTTAACAGTAACTCCAAATTTCCTGTTGCTCAGGCCAAATCTTTGGTGCCATCCCTGAGCCCTCTTTTTCTTTCACATCTCACATCCAGTCCATCTAGTGTTCAAAATATATCCAGAATCCAGCACTTCTCACAGCATCCTCCACACTACCATGCTGGTCTGAACCATGATAAACTTTTAAAAGAGTCTCCCTGCTTTAACTGTTGTCATCTCCAAGACTGCATGGTCCTGCTAAAACTAAAGTCAGATCATACCACTCTCCTCAAAACACTCCAATGGCTTCTCACGTTACCTAGACCAAAAGCCAAAGTCCTTACAATGGCCTACTAACATTCTGTGTGCCTTACTTTTTTAATTGAAAAATATATATGAGGCAGCATATTGGTGGTTAAGAGCATGTGCCCAGGGTTAGATTGCTTGTGTTCAAAGCCTGGCTGTATTAGCTGTGTGACATTGGGTACGTTATTTAACTGCTTGGTGGCTAAATTTCCTCATCTGTTAAATGGAATTATAATATCTATCTCATAGAGTTGTGGTGAAGATTAATGGATATTTATAACATCCTTACAATAGTGCTGGCATGTAATAAATATAAAAGTTTTTTTAAATGACAAATTAGGCATTTTGTATTACTAGCACAAGATTTCATCATAAATTCTGCACATAAAAAATGTCTCCAATGGTTCCATCTTTAAGAATTTATACATATCCCAAACATCTCTCAAAAAGGATGGAAAATGTTTTGGTTAAACAAATTTAAAATGAACCATCATTGTTTTATTCTTTTTGTTTATTCTGAGTTCAAAGTTATATAGCATGACTTATACTTTTAAATATTTTGGTACTTTTTAAGCATTCTTATACCAAACTGCTTTATTATTCACTTACTTCCTAACCGAACAATACTTTCATTCCTAAGATAGGTGTGACTTTTTTTCCAATTTATTGTATAGGTTGCTTTATAAGATACACTTGTCTGCTATTATGGCTTTTATTATTGCATTAAAATAAAACCATTTAATCTAAACTGATAAAAAATGAAACCTTAAGATGTATTCTTACATAAACCTATGATGGGCACAGTAGGGAGAATAAGTCATGTGGACTTTCCAGAAGATAGTCATAAAATTAGTTGACTTCGTAGTGGAAAAAATACTATAGACTCAATTCTAAACATGGCTTTAATCATTTAAATCTATCTGTAGAGGGCCACCAGCCAGAGCCTATCATAAGCTCACTTCTTACTTCATTTTACAGGTTTTTTTAATACTTGAGTATAATTGAAGAATAAAGAATACCCCCAAGGCATCTCCACCCCCTCCCACACACAAACAATTCAACACAATGCATACCCATACCCTTTACAAACTGCTTTATGGTCCACAGAGAAGACAGGGCCCTTTACTCAGAAGTAAATATCTATCAGTTATTTGAAGTGGAAAGACCTATTTGAAAAGAGGTAAAATATACATTTGAATACAAGGGAAGTCACTTATTTGTTCAGAAGAACAAAGGGAATTTGTGGAAGATTTGTGAAGGGGTTATAATGTCTATTTAAGGGAATATAAATTAGAAATTTTTTTGATAGTTGAGTTTAACTTATAGAATATGTGGTGTGAAATTTTGTTAATTCTGGAAAATTCTTCCAGTTCTAAATGGAATTTTGGCATAAGCTGGTCCTGTTGCTAGAATTCTTAGAGTTCCATGCATATTGCATGTTGAGGTGGGGTACCGATCTGCTTCCAGGTAAAAATAACCTTCACATATTTGCCAACAGCAAGATGTCTCAGGCTCAGCAACCATGCAGTTGAGAATCTCTTTGAGGATGTGAGAGGAAAAACAATACTATTGTGCCTGCACATTAGAAACAGAGACAACATTTAATGGGCATTTGCTTAGTTAAATCAGCATCATCATTTCACAGTATTTACATGTTCAAAGGATATACAAATGATAGTGCCCTTCTAAAATGTCATTGTAATTCCTGTCAAGTGACACTTTTCCTTACTTTTTTTTTTAAAGAAAGTTGGCCTTGAAACACCATCCAGACAAGAATCCAGATGATCCTGCTGCTGCTGACAAGTTTAAAGAGATCAACAATGCCCATACAATACTTACTGACATGTCCAAGAGAAACATATATGACAAGTACGGATCGCTGGGACTCTATGTGGCCGAGCAATTTGGAGATGAAAATGTTAATACCTACTTTATGCTGTCAAGCTGGTGGGCAAAGGTGAATCATATTTTTTTCCCTTCAAAACCAATTTCCTGTTAGATGATAATGATATTCACTCTTTTATACCCAATCTCTAAAAAAGCCTAACCTTATATATTATTAAATCCTTTTTAAAAAAAATATATCTCTATTTATTTCAGAGAAAGGAAAGGAGAGAGAGAGAGATAGAAACATCAATGATGAGAGAGTCACTGATAGGTTGCCTCCTGCACCCCCCCCCCACTGGGGATCGAGCCCACATCCCAGGCATGTGCCCTGACCCGGAATCGAACCTGGATCGCCTCGATCCTAGGTCGATGCTCAACCACTGAGCCATGCCCGGCCAGGCATATATTATTAAATTCTTGTAAGTAAAAGGAGATATAGCTTTGATGGAAAGCTGTTATCTGAGGATTGTTTTTGCTTTAGCTCATCAAATGATTGTAATATACAGCATGACTTGAAATACTTCCAGACATTAATTATATTTGAATTTGAAGCTTCAGGTTAATTCTGACTGCCTTCTCTCCCCTCATAGTGACTAATTAAGAAATGACTCATTGCTCAAAACTGAAAATAATTTATGAGTGTGACGAGTGTTTAATAAATTATTATTAACAAATTTAGCCATGTACTTTACTATTTGTAGCATAGGCTACATCAGCAAACACAGTACTTAGGAGAGTGCATGACAATTATGTCATAGGCTCATGTGGAGCCTGTGGTGAGGTAGTGAAGGAAATGAGGGGGAAAGGAGAGAATTAAGTAGTGAAGGACAGGAAGTTGGAGAGACAGAGAGAGGGAGAGAGAGAAAAAAAATTTCTGGTCAAGAAAATGGCAACATTTTTAAGGACTTAGTGCAATCAGAACTGATTTTTGACAGTAAATTTTGCGTGGTTTCCTAGGAATCCCTAGTATAATGTATGTTTGGTGACGATTCTGTATGAGTTTCAATATCCTTATCTTCTGATAAAAATGTATTTGCGTATGAACATACAGATAGCCCACCAGCATATTTTTGGACAATTCACATACATCTGAACAGTTCACACATTTTGTGAAATCATATGAACTCACATTCATGAGCTGTAATTAATCATTTAAAAAGTTGCTGATTTCCAAATAGACCCATTTCATGTTCTGTAGTATTCTGATTGGTATTTTCTTCCACTAAAATACATATTGCTACATTGAAGAGTTTTATATATGCAGGAAGAGAATGTTTTTGAACATAAGTATGGAGAGAGTCTGCAACTTAAAGCCTCATTTGCCTTCTTCAGCTTCCATACTTCCTTTTCTTGGGGATAACTAGGATTCCCACTGAAAATCCCTTTCTTTATTGTTGAAGATTTGGGAAGGAGACAAGTTCCTACCAAGCATATCTGGAACTTGGAATGAGAGTGTATGTACTGACAATGTCACTTCTGATGATAGATTGAAATGTTCATATAACAAAATGGGCTTTTGGGGGGCTTGCCTAGGAACCTAACCTCCAGACATAACACTTTTCCCATAGGAAGGTCCATCTGGAATTCTAGATTATTTGCACACTGGCACTTGATTGCATATTGGGACTCGCCTGCATAAAAATGAGAATAGGTTTCTTTATTCAGAAAGTTGACAAAATTAATCAAAATTTATAGACAAGAAGATGTCCAGTAGTGTAAGAGGTATATAAAGTAATTTCTGATGTGGCTCTTTAAAAATGGGCCTACAGCCCCACCAGGAGTGGTTCAGTGATTGAGCGTTGACCTAGGATCCAGGCGATCGGGGTTTGATTCCCAGTCAGGGCACATGCCCAGGTTGCGGGCTTGATCCCCAGCAAGAGGGGCATGCAGGAGGCAGCTGATCAATGACTCTCTCATCATTGATGTTTCTGTCTCTCTCTCTCTTTCTTCCTTTCTCTCTCTGAAATTAATAAAAATATATTAAAAAAAATAATAAAAAATAAAAATGGGCCTACAAAAAATTCTTCCTTTCCCTTCTACTTGTGTCAAAGCTTAATTGCACAGGGCCCATTAGAGTGGCCTGGCACACAGTGATCATGTATTAAGTAAGCACTGTATGAATGAATGTGTACCAATGGAAATATGTATTTTAAAAATATTGGACACCTACTTGCACCTAGTACCATGCTAAGCACTGAAAGGGATAAGACAAGGTTATTTCTGCAACAGACAATCTAGTGGAAACAACTAAATAACAAAACAGTATATGAATTAAAGGAAATTTCCAGAAAAGAGAAAAATTTGGGAATTGCATAGTAAAAATTTTAAAAAGGACAAAAGTAGGTAAAGAAAGGAGGAGCTTGTTGGGGCAATGACTCAAGAATACTGCACAGGAAGGTCTCAGAGGTAGTTGCTGAGGAGGAGGGTGTTACAGTTTTATTTTCAGAGTAATTTACCTGAGTTTATGAAAATGTAGATTGCAGTGGTGAGGGTGTGACTAAGGCTCCCTCACTCCAAGCTGCCCATAGGCTCCACCCCACAACTGGGGCCAGAGTCAGATAGATGGAGTCCTGGGCTGGGAAGCAGGAATGGGGTAAGCGAGGTTCATCAACGTAAAAGACACCACCTTAAGTCTCTGAAGAACTGCAAACACATGCAGTGATCTTTATCTCCTTTGTTCCTTTTATTAGCTAAAATCTGCATTCTGATTCAAAGATGTATAAATCACTTCCTTTCTATTTCAAATAACATTTTAAATAAAATTATAAATTTATTTTTCTCAGTTAACAAAACTTGGCTTATTTTAACCTCAAATTGAGGGGTTGGGAGAATTTCTTTTAATCTTTAGCTATGGCAAACTTAGCGAGCAAATTTCTATGCCTGTGGGGGGATCCTGGTGCTATTCACTAGGAGGGACAAATCATTTGCTTATCTATTACTTCATACATTCATTAATTCAACCAGTATTTACTAAGTGACTGCCACATGCCAGGTACTAAATCCTTAGGTAGGAGGGGTTGAAAGATGACTAAATATAGTTCTAGCCTTCAAGAATCTCCCAGTCTGAGATAGACCTATAAACTGATAAGTGTCCTAAGTGTCAACAAATAAAGCACCATGGTAGAAGTTTGTATGAAGTACAATTGGGGCACGAAAGGGGAGAGGGTCAGAAAAGATGTCATAGAGAGGATCTTTGAGATGACTCTGAAACACAGATTGGCTATTTGTTAGATGGCTGGTGGAGGTAGGTGGCATCTAGGCAGATGAATCCATGGTGACAGCAAAGCTATGGCAGGAACAGGGCAGGCTGGTGCAGGGAAGAGGTTGGCAGAGGCCAGATGACCATAATAAGGAGCTCCAGCCTTATCTAAGAGACAGTAGAGTAGCTGCACGCATTCAAGAGGACATATATTTCAGGAAGCTCCAGCAGCAATGCACAAGGTGGATTAGGAGGCAAGAGTGGAGGCAGGGAGGCCAGTTATGAGGCTACTACTGAAATGTCCAGAGCAGAGATAACAGGATCTATTCTAAAGCCCTACCAGCCAGGATAGAGACGAGGGGAGAGTGCAAAAGAAACTGAAGAGAGAGACTCTGCTGAGACTAAGAGGAATGTGGTTAGGGGAGGGGGAGCCATCAACAGCTCCCTTGGTGAGAATGATTCTGCCCCCTTGGTGAGACCTGTAGAGGTTTTGCTTGCTGGTTGGTTGGTTGATTGGTTGCTTTGTTTGCTTTACTCTTAATAATGATCACCATAGCTTAAGAATAAAGAAGAACATGTCATACATCATTACTTTGGCTACAAGTCATTTCCTCTGGGTTTAACTTGCTAGGCAGAACTCTATGCGGAATTTGTTTCCAAAGAAACTAAAAAGATTACATTGCAATAAGGATGAGGGTGCAGGGTGGACTGTGATGTCTTCAGGCCTCTGGAAGTACATGGGTACACACTTAATTTCTGGGGTTCTCCCATGCCCTCTACTCCTCACCCCCGTTTTGCTTTTCCCGTTTCTCCTAGACCCTGTTCGTCATTATTGGCCTCCTGACCGGCTGCTATTTTTGCTGCTGTCTATGCTGTTGTTGCAACTGCTGCTGTGGACGCTGCCGGCCCAAGTCATCGGAGCCAGAAGAGGACTTCTATGTGTCCCCAGAAGATCTTGAGGAGCAGATCAAAACCGACATGGAAAAAGGTAGAGTAAGATGAGAGCAGAGGTAGTGGGTGTCCCTTCACAGGCCTGGCCAAGCACCAGGTCCCACGGTGATGGTTATCACTAAAATGAGAGAAATCCATCAACCAAGTGGGGAGAGCCCCACAGGCTGTCAGCCTTGGTATTTCTTTTGCAGAGAATGAAAGGACAGATACTTTTACCAGCAACAGAGAAAAACAGAGCCTGACATTATTAGAAAGAAATCATGAAATATGCTGATCTAGTACAATATGCAAAACTCGTATACAACTCATGGTCTCATTGTAAGACTTTGAGCTCTGGGCCCAGGGAGGTTCAGTAGTGCCCAGGGGTAGGAGAACCAAGGTAGAAATTTCTCCCAAGAGAAGCATTTCAGCCTATTAATTTAATATCTCTATTCAAATAGAAGGGAATGGACATGAGGAAAAGTCAACAACCCTTCACTTTTCTTCTTTTTGATTACTTGATAATGAGTTTTGGGTAGAACTAGGGGAGCATAGTCTTTCTTCCCTAGAAATGTAGCTTCCTTCCAAACCTACACATTTAGAGCTAGCCTCAAACCAGCATGAAGGATATTGTCCTATGTAAATAGGACTATTTGCTTTGCTAAAATACCCCCACATGTCTATCTATGTATATGCATAGCCATGATATATAACTTGATTTTTAAGTTCATTCTGCCCAGAAATCATAAAGAAAAAAATGTAGCTAATGATAAAATCTCACAGAATTTACAGCACCAAGAATACTTCATATTCTCTGAAAAATGTCTTTGTTTAAACAAGCTGGAGTCAAACCTGCCATTGTCCTCTCTGTGTTGTAGCCATAATCCTACTGCCATTTTCTCCTGTAGAATGCATAATTATTCTGAATTATAGACTTTATCACTAAATCACAAAGAACCCTGGACAGCCAAATAAGAGAATTATTTGGTAATTCAGATAGTGGCCCAGTGTTGTCAGAACTGCTGAAATTAGGAATGGTGCACTTCTTTGGACTGTACCATACCTTGATTCTTTGCATCACAATGAAACAGAAATTCCATGACATCAAGCAGCAGACTGCTTAAAGGCTGGCATGTATCTTTTATTCCCGATCAAATATGATGCCAAGTAGTATCCAGTTATTACTCACCCTGACTCCAGCTTAAAGGAAGGAGTCTTCAATCATGTGAATCATGCTTAGTCTCACATCATTTGGGGGTTGGGGGCTCATAGAGGACAGAAGAGATTTTTCTGTAACCTGCGATCCCTTCCTATAGGGGCCACTGGGTGGCCAGTTCAGGAAACAGGGTTGTTCTTACAATTTTTTATTACTGTCCCTGGAGACAAATTATGGGTCCATGGTGAAATGTGATTACAAGTTTCTTTTGCCTTATTTGGGATATAAAAGGACAAGTCTTTTAATGGTGGCATAAATATCAAAATGGGCTAAAAAAAGATACATATATACAAAATCCTCTTCAGAGAAGGGGCATAACTTGTTTAGGAATAATGAGCCCATGTATTAATCCCATCTGCTCTTGCGAGGGAGATAAACTATTGAAAGATCATGTCAGAGGTCTGTCCCCATTGTTCATAGGATCTCCCAAAACATCCATCAATCCTGTCTAGTACTCCCCAGTCACTGACAGAGGGTAGGAAGGAGAGCGTTGTCGTTGTCATCCACTGTAACAACTTTATCTTAACTTGTCTTTTATACAGCGCAACCCAAAACTAGGTGAATTGAACCTAGATATCATAAATCCAGTGTTCACAATTCTCTGAAAAGCCTCAAAGTCTTTCCTCTTTTAAATTAGATCAAAGTCCCACCAGGTCATTTCAGCAGACCTTCTTTGCAGAAGATTTCTTTTTTGGAACAGAAATTCATCCTTGGTGCCAAATTCCACTCAGGTTTCCTCCCTGCAGGGTGACTGGTGATAAATCTATGTGCCTCTCACTGTTCTCAGTTCTGATTCCCCTAGAGCTACCAATTCCATTGCAGAGGTCAGATTATAGACTAAGTAAAATCATGATCCCATTTGACTATGTTACTAAGAAGTCTTAAACAAGAAGGAAAAGCTTTATTCCATTCCTAAATATTTAAAAGCTCCTATGCAGAGTTAATCCAGGTTTTGCAGGGCCTAAAACTTGTACAATTTGGGCAGTCCTTTTTAAGCAAAAGAACACAATATTACAAATGCAAAATTGAATCAGAAAGTGAATATCAATTTAGAATGAGAAGTCGCAAGAAATTGCAAAGTTTAAAAACTGACAAATAACAAAAATATCACAAAATCTAGAAAAATAGCAATAATTTAATTAACTCCCTAGCACATCTCTGTAATACTTTTACCCTATGCTTTCTGGGTGCATATTCTTTGTTTGCCTCTTCATTTAACAATAATTTTATAATATCATTTTCTGTAATAGTAAAATCTGTCCACAATAATTCCTCTAGCATGTTTGATCAAAAATTGTTTTTTATGATTGATAGGTTAGAAAAGTTTCAGTTTTACAACTCATTACTGGTAATGTTGTCTAAATTTTTAGGGATTTGAAAGCTTAATGGTCTGCGGTGCTCGGGCAGGCTAAATAACCATCTCAGACAGGTGAATAAAGAAAAATTAAGTTTATTAAAAGGGGATGGGGCTATTCAAAGGGCAGAGCTACACAGCTCTGAGTCCATGATGGCAGACTTGGGGCAGTGAAACAAGAAACAGCATAGAAGATACAACAGGAGAACAAAGGCTGGGCTGCTCTGGCTCACTGAGAAGTTGGAGAAAGAGAAAGAAGGGGGCCTTGGAGACAGGTCTGGGGGTAAACCTGAGATGAGCTGCTGCTCCCCATTGCTCCCCTGCTTGCAAGTCTTGTGGGATGGAGGGATGG
Organism: Miniopterus natalensis; assembly: GCF_054644295.1. Classification (NCBI taxonomy): domain Eukaryota; kingdom Metazoa; phylum Chordata; class Mammalia; order Chiroptera; family Miniopteridae; genus Miniopterus; species Miniopterus natalensis. The sequence continues at coordinate 23,797,464 of NC_142096.1, forward strand.
AGATGGTGCTAGCATGCTCCCCTTCTGAGCGCATGCTGGGTCCTTTGTCCTGAGCATATGTATCTCTTTCTTACAGGCAGGTAGGAATCTTAAGGAGGTCTCAGGGGAGGGTCTCAATAGAATATTCATCAGCTTTCCAGGTGTGCTCTTTCAGGGACATCATCTCTACTGATTGGTCACTGCCAGGGCAGGGGGTCAGTCATTAGTCAATGTATCTAGTCCTGAGTCAGTGAGGCACCACTGGTCTGGTTTCGCTGCTTATCTGGGCCTGGAACTGAAATACAACTGAGGCCTAGATGTTATCTTTAGGGAGGAAGCGGGTCTAAACCATGACCAGCAATATGCTAGGGGAGAAGAGATTATCCTGGGGATAAAGTCCTTGTTTTCCCAGTTTTGTCCCCTTGCTAGGCATCCAGGCCTTCCTGCCCTGGTGAGTTTCTGTACCCTAGTTTCTATACTTGAGTTTCTGTACCTGGCCCATCTAACAGGATTGTTGTCAAATCTGTGAAAGTTGGTTTCATATATAACATGTAAAATTTGGAAAAATTTTCCCACACACCAGTTTTTGACTCTGCATACTTCCAACCTTGTTTCCCCTATATCACCCAATACTTCCAGGATCAGAGCCCACTGGACACATTCATGTTGTGTGACACCACCGCTGGTGTGGATCTTCATGCCCCCTCAGCAAGTGAATTGGCATAGTGAGCTATAGGATTATCCCTAAAGCCATTCCTATGCCAGTATAGCTACCAATAATTATACACAGAGTTGCTGCAAGCCACAAAAACATATCACACTAAACACAAGTGAAACCTATCCCCAACTATACTTCCCCTTAACTGAATCTCCAAAATGTCCATAGCCCCTCTGTGGCCAATCCTCAAGAAGAAAAACATGATGGAGGAAAAGTGGAAAGAGACAGTGTTTGGTTATGGTTAAAATATCTTACTTTTGCAAATCTACAAAAATGTAAACACATTTATAGGATCCCAAAAGGCCCTTGGAAGGGTCTGCACAATCAAAGGTCCCTGAAGCTTAAATTTCATTAACTGTACAGTAACTTCACCACCACTGCTCCTCAGTCTAACATTTATTTCATTATGAGAATTTATGCCTTGACACTAGCTAAAGCCTAAGATACCTTTTGATGCTATAACATGGTACTAGTCTCTGTTCAAGAGTAGTGGTACAGAGTGGGATTTGGTAGTAGAGAGGACGGATTTGCTTAGGTTATTGTTTCTCCTTCAACTATGTGAATGGGTATAATCCAGCTCTATCCTTAAGAAATAAAAGGGAAACATTGAAAAGGGTGGCATCTGTAATATTAATTGGAAACTATAGAATTTAAAAACTGATTCTCATCTCTATCTCAAGATAAAAATGTACTCTCAGTGGAATCCTAGGAACACAGGAATTCTATTATTCTTATGGATCAGTCAGGAACAAATATAAGAGAGATAGGGTCTGGGGTGGGATAAAGCCCATCCTTCCTTTTTGTCTTGGAAACTTGAAATATAAGGATAAATTCTTTCTTTCAAAGGTTCACAAATTAGAAGTTTCACTTTGAGAACTTTTTAAAAAGTAAGTTTTTATTGATTATTAGAGAGGGAGGGAGAAGGACAGGGATATAGAAACACTGATGAGAGAGAGAGACGTCATCTATTGGCTCCTTCCTGTACGCCCGCTACTGGGGACCCAGCCCACAACCTGGGCATTCTGCCTTGACTGGGAATTAAACTGGTGACCTCTTGGTTCATGGGTTGACACTCAACCACTGAGCCACACCGGCCAGGCCATTTTGTGAAGTTTTGAGTGTTATAAGAAACAAGCTCATTTAGACCCTATTTCTGTGTTAGCGGAAGGCCACAATAAAATCAGAATTCTACTATCCAAAAGGAATTTATAGACCTTCTTGAGGTAGAACCCCATTCCCTGGGGGGTGTGTGTGTGTGTGTGTGTCTGTGGGGGGGGAGTACAGAGGCAAGAGCATAAATGGGAGCTAGTTATCCCTGAACAGTCTGGCACAGCAAACCAAAAACATAAGAGATAAATTCAGGAATATTTCCCCCCAAGCTGAAGGCAATAGATTGAAAACTCCTAGTTAAACCCAAAAAATTTCTTGTGGAGTCATGATTTCCCCCTTCTTTTTGGAAGGAGAGGAAATAAAAGGGAACAAGTTAATTAAAGGAGGAGATTTTATAGTGTTGACCTTAGATCTAAAAATGTGAGATTCAGTGCACAGAAAAATCTGTTGATTGCTTAACTATTCCTGCTACTCACCTGGATGAAACCCAAATAAATTCTCAGCCCCACTGAACTGAAAAGGCCATACAGCTTGTAATTAGATTCTTGCTCTTGGTCAAGATATTGAGACATTTACTGTACTTGCTGTCCAGCATTCATCGCACTTTACAGACCAGAAAAAGGACATCAAGGAAAATATTAAATTATTCCTCCTTTTTGCAAAAAAATTTTTATCGATTTTTAGAGAGAAGAAGGGAGAGGGACAGAGAGATAGAAAATAATTCTTATAACTAGTCCAAAGCTCTTTGCTGTTTCTTTATATGAAAATATTAAGTAAGCATCATCAAAGTCCTGGGCCCAGGGAGCAGGACGAGTGACTCAGCTCTGAATGTTACCCCAGAAGCAGCTCAAAGTGGACCCGAGGTTTCTTCAATTTTCAGCACTAAAGTTCAGTGAGCAAATTTACTCGACAGGTTTTTCGAGAGAGTTTTTCAATAGCAAACATTAATTGAGCATTTAATATTTGCCTAACACTATGCTAAGAGGTAGAGAAAAGACATGGTGCCTGTTGCCTTGGATCTTACAATCCAGCAGAGAAGATGGGGAGATGTATATTCAACAAATAATCACACCGAGTTAATTTTCAGGTACAATAAGCTCACTAAAGGAGGAGTACTGGGGCTGTGATAGTGAACACTAGGGGGCCTGACCTGGAAGCAGGTAAGGACAGCTTCCCTGAGGAGGTAACATTTAAGGCTGAAGACTTAAAAAATGAGGAACAGTTAAGGGGTAGGGGATTATGGGGATGGAGAACCCTAGAAGGGATGAACCTTGATGTCAGCAAAGCATTTGGCACAGTATCTCCCAATATCCTGTGGATAAGATAGCAAACGGCGCTCTAGATGTCAGGCAAGGCAGGTATAGTCACACTGGGCTGTTCTATTGGTGAAACAGAAGTTGTGCAGAGATCATATTTGCAAATAACCTCAAACTGAAATATGCTCAGACAAAGGCCCATATCATCCTAGTAAAATGTGATAGATGGAAAGCAGTTGGAATCCTGGACAGTTCATCAGAGAAGAGCAAGAGTGGTAGGATTTAACTTGGAAGAGGGGAAAGGGATTGAGAGAAACCCAGAAGGCTCTGAGGGGAAAAGTGCAAAAAGGCAGAAGAGAGGTGAAATATTATCCAGCCATAAGAAGGAATGAAGTACAGTGTGCATGAACCTAAAAACATGATGCTAAGTGAAAGAAGCCAGAAATGCACAAATATTGTATGATTCCATTTATATAAAATGTCCATAAAATAGATAAAACCATAGAGGCAGAAAACAGACTGATGATTGCAGGGGCCGGGGGGGGGGGGGGGGGGGGGAGGGGGAAGGGAGGAACAGGGAGCAGCTGCCTAGTGGTTACTGGGTTCTGGGTTAGCTACAGCCATCATGTTGTACATTACATCGCCAGTACTTATTTACCTTATAACTGGATTTTTGTACCTTTTAACCACCTTCATCCAATTTTCCCTCCCCTCTTCCCCTCTGGTAACCACAAATGAGATATCTTCTTTTTTCTTCAACTGTTGACCTGGTCTTCCCTGTTACCAGCATCTCCACCTTCCAAAGAATGGGTGGTCTTTTCCTTCATTCCATCTCATGGAGAAGATAATTTGAAGGGCCACAGGAAGTTGTTTGCTTCTTAGAAGTGTTTTCCAACAGTATAGATCCCATGATCACCTTCATTCTGATTTATACACTATTATTGTATTCTAGTTTTAACTTAATTTTAAGCCTCATGAATTATTATTGCTTTATACAGTCAATAATAATTTAGTTTTACTCACATATCTACCATTTTCTTTGCTAACCATTCCTTTCTACAGCATAAACTTTCTATCTGGTAACTCTTTCTGCCTGAATTACATCTTTTAAATTTGGTCTGCTGATGGTACTATTTTTGTTTTGATTATCTGAAAATACTTGTATATCATGGTGTAAAAAAAAGAATGTAACAATAAGAGGGTTTGTCAATAAATTTAAATTGATAAGTATCTTTTAGCATATTAGAAATATAATGCCATAGTTTTCTAGCTTCCATATTTGCTATAGAACAACAATATACCTGTGTTGTTCTTCAATGTCACTAAGATGTTTTAAAAATGAGTTTCTCTTTATTATCCTGGTTGGTTTTTAAATCTGTAGATTGATGTCTTTCATCAATTCTAGGACATTCTTGGCCATTAAGTCTTTAAATATTGCCTCTGCTCTTCACTTCTTTATGAAAGTCTTATTAGATATGTTAAGCTGTATCATTCTATTTTTCATGTCTTTTAACCTCTTTTATATTTTACTTATTTGTTTCTCTGTGTCACATTATGATTAATCTCTTCAGATATCTTCCATTTCACTAATTCTCTCTTTAGCTGTTGAACTCATTCATCAAGTTTTAAAATTTCAGATGTTTTAATCACTAGAAGTTCTTTTTTATTAATTTAAAAATTCATTTGATCATTTAAAAACAAATCTATTTTAAAAATATTGTGTCTGGTAAGTGCAGGATTTAAAGTCTTTCTGGGTCTGATTTGGGCCTTCTGTTATTCCTACTGGCTTTCATTCAGTATGCATTGTTTCTATCTGAAATCTTTCCTCAATATCTCTCTCTCCATTCCTCCTTCCATTTTTCCCTTCCTCTCTTCCTCCTTCCCTCCCTCCTATATCCTATCTCTTATCTCTCCTTGTATTTGTTTTTACTATGAGTTCATGTTTCTTGCAAGGTTTTGATTCTTTGAGGCCTGAGTTAAAGGTGGGGCCTTTCACTTCTTCTAGGTGCTTGGGAGCACATCTTGCACTGGACCATTTTAAACTAAATTATCAGCTTGAGCTATCTTTGGACATACAGGTACTATACATTTGGTCTGCCAATTTGTGTGCTCATTAGCTTGCCATTAAATATTTTTAGGGGAGCCCTTTTCTCCCTCACTTCAGCACCAAAACTCAAGACTAAAAGATTTCCTTGCAGATTTAGAGGTATGGTGATTTAGAGAGCCATAATCATTTTGGGAATTGGCTTTATGTAGGGAGCTTCCTATTAGGCAAACTCTGGGTTTTGGCCTCTCCCAACAAGAGCTGTATATGCAACTGTGCACTGTACAACTCTAGGGGTCATTTTTCATATAAATATATATAGTCTATATGACATATGTAGTGGGCCTATCCTCATTCCCAAAAGATGGTAAAAACTAAACCAAGTTCAACAATTGCCTCAAACTGAAAGCTGGGTTCAGTGCTTTGGTTTTATATTTCTATTACTGATAGAACTGATAGAAGAGTAAAGACAATGTCTCTTCCCTTCTGAAGTCCTTTAAATGGTAGCCATCCTCAATATCTTATTGAATTGATTTGCCAATCATCATTTCAACAAAAATATCCACCACTTGCCCCATTAAAGAAAACATAGCATGATAAGAGGGTATTTATTGTTTTGCTTTGTTTATTTTTAGATATGGACTTTCCAGTTGTTCTCCAGCCTACAAATGCAAATGAGAAAACACAGCTAATCAGAGAAGGACCTCGAAGTTATTGCACAGACTCTTAATACTGAGCCCATTGAGGGTCCACAGTACCTTCTCTTGGTTCAACCATGTCTCCAGGTGGTCGTGGGGAGAGGGTAGGAGGCATGAAATGCTGTGAACTTTTCCACATTTGTATTTTATTTTTAGGTTAGGGAAAGATAACTTTCCCTACATAACTTTCTCAGTATGCAGACGTACTCTTTAAGTAGAATTCCTAATGAAACACTCCATTTCAATGAATAAAGACTTGAAGAGTTGTATTATGCTCCTTGCATGAGGTAAGACAGCGGCACAGGAAAGGCTTTATGAATCTGCCCTTTATGTGAGCCAGACCTCATTCCTTATAGACTAAAATAATATTCTAAAGAACAGCCTACTTTTCATCTATTTAGCTAAATGCAATATTCATATCTGCCATAAATACCAGCAAAATATACACAGGAGGAATTTTTCATGTGTGGAGATTTATCCTTATAAATATTCAATATGACTACAGAAATATTTCAAAAGGCAGGAAAAATTATTAGGTAAAAAAGACAAACTATATTATTTTAAAGTATATTTTTGAAAGATTAAAAATTTTAATTTATTGAAAATTGACAAAACCAGGAAGACACAGGGTTTGTGCGTACTTTTAGATTAGCATAAAACAAAACTCCAACCTGGATTTTATAAATGATCCAGAAAAAATCATTCTGAGCCCAAACCAGTCCCAAGCAATGTGTTGATCATTTTTAAGTAAAAATTATTTCTGCACAACTGGCCTAGCTAGACTAAAGAAAAAAACAACACATGAGATAAAAGGTAGAATTCTAAATCCGATAGCCTAAATTTAAAGACATATCACTTGTCCCACTTTTTGGTGGGATTAATTGCATTGACCAGAAAACGCTCCTCTCTCTGCTTGTTAAACATTTAAGCTTAGAGGTCATCTTTGCATTTACTTATTTGATCCTGATATTCATTATGTGGTGGAAACCATGTGCTATTTCTGAACAGTACAGCAGCAAAAATGTTTGTTTTTCAAGGTCGTTCTTAGATCTTTCTATAACATTGCATTTTTCAAGATCTTGTTGTTTTTTATATGATATTATAAAATGCCCTTTTCCTTTTTCTTTGTTCCCCTACCACCAAATTATAATTAATTAAGGTTAAATATACATTGTGAGAATTGGTGTGATATTTCTTACAGTCTGATGTCATTAAAACTCTGCTTTAACTCTTGAGTTATTGGAATTTTTTAAAAAAAATCTACATAATCAAGTAGAAAGGGCCCTGGTTTGAAAGTTAAGAAACTTTCTAATCTCAGTTCTAATTAACTAGCCCTTTGACTACGTGAGGTGAGAATAATATGGCTCATCTCCCTATGACTGTTTTCATATCTGCTGTCATCTTCAGTAAAACCAGATGAAAGACTTGAGGTGAAAGAACTCTGAAAAGTCAAATGTTTAACAAATATAAGGTGATCTTACATCAATTTGCATATGTTGCTACACACAGAAAAATGTAATGTGAATTTCTTATGTGCATGAACTCTCATTCAATAAGACCCATGAAGAAACCCATACTAACAGCCCCAGTGATGAGCTCAGAACTCTGAGATAAATAGCCCCACCTGTGGATAATTGGAGCCACTACATTTCTTTCGTGAGGCCTTTTTTTTTTTTTTTTTTAAATATGATTTTATAGAATTTGAGAGAGAGAGAAAGGAGAGGGATAGAGAGAAACATCAATGTGAGAGAGAAACATCTATTGGCTGCCCCCTGCATGCCTCCTGTTGGGGACTGAGCCCGCAACCTGGGCACGTGCCCTGACCGAGAAACGAACTGGTGACTTCTTTGTTCATGGGTTAATGCTCAACCACTGAGCAACACTGTCTGGGCCTGAGGCCTATTTTCAAATAACAACCTGCACATAACAAAGCTCATCTTCTCTTTCTCTCTCAGAACTCATTTTTCTCTCTCACACGGAGTTTCTTTACATCTACTCCCAGCTTGCCCAGAGAGCTGGTACAAGAGTGGTTAAGATGAGAAAAGGACATGAATCAGAATCAGAATCCGATGGTGGAATTAAATTCCTGAAGGAGTCCTGACCAATACTTCCCACAAAGCGCTAGTTTCTAATTACAATGATGTGTATCAAATGCAAGCACACAAATGCCTATGAATGAGGAAATTAATTCCATGGAATGTCCCTTAGTTACACAGACACAAGGATCAACTCTTAATCTGAGGAGGGGCCACTTAAACATCCTGTGGGAGTCAAGGGGTGGGAGCTGCCACTTGGAATCACCAGCAGTTATTCTGAATCCACAAGTATCTTAGCAGAGAAACATCAAGGAAAGAATGGACATGCTGACCACGTTCCTCAGCAATGGTTGCATAGCCCTGGTTCATGCAGGGTCAAATGAACTGCTCACTTCAGTGGCTCGCTACCTAATCCTGGCCTCCAGGCCACCTGAGTAGATTTCATAGAAAGTTTCATAGGTCATCCATTTATTTTTGCTGTCTTACATTAGAACATAATAAAAATACAATTTTTTCTTTACCAAAATATGCATTTCTTAATTCTTTGAGAATAAATGACATTCTATTTCTACATTTCAAATGATATGTAGACTAAAACACATCTGACACGGCCTGTCCTGGAAATACACTTACCTGGTATTGTACTGCCTGATCTTCTAACCTACAGAGAGAGTTCCAGTTAAGGCTACATGATTTCTGTGGTAGGCACGATAATGGCCTCCCAGGATGTGCATGTCCTAATTCCCAGAATCTGTGAATATATCACTTCTCATGGAAAAAAGGACTTTGCAAATGTGGTTATCAAGAACCTTGAAATGGGGAGACTACCCTGGATTATCCAAGTGGGCTCAATCTAATCACATGGATCCTTAAAAATGGAGAACCTTTCCTGACTATGGAGAGGGGCCAATGTGACTACAGAGGGATGGTCAGAAAAATGCAATTGAAGATTAGAGAATGGCCAGAGATAAGACTTCATGGTGGAGGAGGGAGGGGACCATGAGTCAAGGTATGCAGGCAGCTCTAAAAGCTGAAAAACTCAGGGAAATGGATTCTCCTCTAGAGCCTCCAGAAAGAAACACAGCCCTATTACCACCTTGATTTCAGCCCAGTGACAGTGTGTCAAGCTTTTGGCCTCCGGGACTTTAACACTGAACCAGTCAGTGCTCCTCACTTGTTTTCCCCCTATCCTTTTTACTCATTCTGTGTTTCTCTTTCTGTTCACTCCCTCATCCTAGGTCTCTCTCACTTCATTTTCCCCTTTGTCCCTTCTCTTAGTACTCTACCTCCTTCCCTCTCCCCCTCCCTCTCCCACTCTGCCTTTCTTCCATTCGACCCTCATTTTTCTGTTTTAGTCTCCTAATCTCTCTGCTCATCACTGTCAACTGCCTACCTTACCGTTGACTGGTCTTTTAGATAAACTGAACTATTGCAAATATACCCCACCTGTTTGGGGAGGGAGAGAGTGGAAATGGTCTGGGTAATGGAATATTCTTAAAGGAATGTCTTTTCCCCCTAACTTCAAGCACAAATAATCACAATGTTAATAGGCAAAGGGAGAACAAAAGTATTTTTCAAACAATTCTCTGAGTGTATTGACAAGTGTTAAACTGCAGCTCTGAGTCAGAGTTAGATTCATTTAGAACATATAATGTACTTAGAGCATGGAGACTTCTCCCAGTGACTTTTTTCTTAAAAGTCACTTCTATATAGGCTTCCTCAGACCATCCTGGCTAGAATTAGAATAATATCCCCACCTCACCCATTCTCCTCTGTTTTCTCCTTAGTCCCTTCCACCAACATACTTTTTATCTTGATTATTCTGTCTCTGACATCACAAGGGCAACGATTTTTGTCTGTTTTTGTGTCCTGCTGAATCCTCGATGCTTAAAACAGTGCCTGACATGGGATAGACTGTCAGGGAACATTTGTAAAATGAGTAAATTAACCTGTTTATATAATAGAGAAATCCCTACTACTAGAAACACAAAAGCTGCTAGAATCCTTAGTTTTTAGGGGGGTTTAACATTAAATTAATGTAAACATTAGTATGTTAGCTTGGCATCCAATCAAGGCTCTGACCTAATTACAGAGTTATCTTTTTAAAAAATTTCAGCACCCTGCCCTCCCTTCTCACTGATATAAAAACAAATGTCCATTTACAGGGCACCAGTCCTCCACACAGAGACACCTGGTTGTCCTCTCCAAATGTCCCCTTTTCCAATCTGCAGCACCTAAGCACCTAAATCACATTAATCTTCATATTATTCCTGAACAGTTCTAGATTACAAAGAAATTTAGATTATACATATTTAGGTAACCAGTTTTTGTAAAACAAATCCATTTCCAAATTGTAGATGGCTCAAATTAGCAATGATTTCCAGAACTATATCTTACATCTGTATTTTGCACGGTGCTAAAACAAAGTAGGAAACTAATAAATACCTATTGGTTAATTGATTAACTCTCACAACATATGCCATTTCTGAGAAGAGCCTTTTTCCAAAAGGAGACTTAAACATCTTCAGTGCCAAATGAATGGGTGGTAAGTGTGACACAACTTTTGGGAATTTTCATGCTGTTCCATGGCTGTCCCCAGGAAGTGAAACTAAATTTCTAGAATCATATATCTGAGCTTTCTAATAGTTGAAAATTCAGTTGTCAGCTTCTCCAATGCCTGATAGCCCATCAGACACACCCTTGTTCCAAGGGGCAGAGAGGGAGTATCTTTCCTTGTGAGGGTTTTTCCTTTTACTTCTGAGTAATCTGCTCTGGTATCCAAGTACCTCCATGCCTGAGATGTTCAAATTCATCTTTGTCAGGCAAAGGCTCATCTATGATATACTTTCTTTCCTGGTGAAGAATTGGGGGAAATTTTTTAGGGCATATATTCACTTTGGTGATGAAATTCTGACATTTTCTTAAAGTTTTTTAGAATTATCTATTTGTACATGTATACATTAACTATTTACTAAACTGTAATTTTTAGGAGTATGTATTATACTTTCAGAAAGTAATATTTTAAAGCTAACCTAGGTTTAAAGGTAACAAATGAAAGCCATCAGAAAATGAAAACTACTGTCTATATATTGATAACCTCATCAGCATAACAGTTCTATATAAAATGCCTTCATTTCAAAAGTTTGTTGTATTTAGCATGAAATTTGTATTTAAACACAATATATAGCATACTAGGAAATTAATTTTTAGCCACAAAAACTTTACCTAAAAAATGCATGTCATAAGAAGATAAAGTTTTAATAAAAAAGAAAAATAATTCAATTTTCTGCTTATTTTCTGCTTTTCTTGGTTCTCTCTCTCATGTCTTCTCAGCACTCCCCTTCCCCCAAACTAAAGGATTTGAAAGGAGGTGGAAAGTGATGGCTTTTAGGATCACAGGTGCATTTGTATTCAAAAAAGAGGATTCATTCTTTCATAAATTAAAAATAAATCTGTCAAATGAATAATAATAACCAATGATTGTAGTGCTTCATACCTAACACTGCCCTAAGAGTTTTATACTGGCTTTATATACTTTATATTTACATATTCACTTAATATTACAAACTATGGGACAAGTACCATCACCATTATTATCATTCCCCATTTTTCAGACTAAGAAACTAAAACACAGAAGGGTTGAGTAGCTTGGCCAAGGTCACCCACCTCTCTGCAATACAAATGGCTCCTGTTAACCTCATTAATAAAGGTGAGGGGCTGAGGATTGGTTTCACTAAGATCTTTTCATGTAATGATTTGGCATATAATTCAGGATTTAGTTTGACTTTAATAAGACAGTCAATCTTCATTATTCACAGATTCCATATTTGCAAATTTGTCTGCTTGCTAGAATTATTTCATGTTCATTCACAGACATAAACAGAATGATGGCATTTGAGTTCCCCAGCTGAGTTTGAACAAGGCAATGTTCTTCCTTCTTAGCTTAGCTCTCTTACTGTAAAAATGAAAATGCTGTGAACAGAGGCTCACAGGAACTTAACCCTATATTTTCCCTAGGAGCAATAGTTCACTATTCACTAAATCAGTGTTTGTGGCGATTTTATAGACCCTAACTACTGCAAGTAACAAGAATCAACAATCTCCCCTAGAGTTCTCCAGAATGGTTCCCTTTCTAATCTCAGAAACAATCTCTGTGGCTTCTCAAAATAGCCGTCTTGGGCATGATACATCTTTACAGAAAGCCACAGGTGAGAAATCAGTAAATCTGAGTTCAGCCCCCACTTCCCTAATCTGAGGGTCATCCTGAAGAAATTACTTATTTATTATTATTTCTTGGTAGAGCTTCCTGATCTATAGAACAGCTTATTTAAAAGTTCTTTCTTGTGCATATGTGTAAAGTACTTTTCAAGCTGAACAATGGCTTTTATCTCCAGGTCTCGGTATCTTGACAAAACTTTTATGGAGCACCATCGGTATCAAATACTAAGGGTTTGATCTTTGGGTCCTAGAGGTAAGAGAAGAGAGTTCCCTTTAATAAATGGAACATTCTGCTACTCCTGGTCATCATCTGACCTAGCCTGACATCAAAAGCCACCTTTCAACCTCCTTCCTCCCAAGAAGCAGTCCAACAGTCCAGTCTCTCTAATTCAAATGTTCAGTTGGGAACAGTGAGACCAAGTAGTACTGAGACAGTCCTAACTGGTGACTCAGGAGATCTGAGATCTCATCTGCCATTGTGCAACTTTATTACTGAAGGTAAGTCATTTCACATCTTTGGGTATTAGTTCCTCTATTTTTAAACAATTTTTATTAGATGCTGTATTAGATGACAATAACTGGTCTCTATGCTCCACACATTATATAAAATAATTTGTATACAGTTAAATAAAAATGCAAACAATACCAAAGAATGCAGAAAAGAAAGCAAATTTCTCTTCCCTCACTATCCCTATATTAGTTTGCTAGGGCTACTGTAACAAAATACCACAGATTGAGTGGCTTTAACAATAGAAATTTGTTTTCTCAGAGTTGTAGAGGCTAGAAGTACAAGATGGAGGTGTTGGCAGGTTTGATTTCTTATGAGGTCTCTCTGCTTGGCTTGCAGATGGCCATCTTCTTGTTATGTGTTCACATGATCTACTGTGTGTGTACAAGTCTGGTGTCTCTTTCTCCCTGTGTCCTAATATGTTCTTATAAGAACACTAGTTATATTGGCTGAGGGCCCACCCAAACAACTCATTTTTAATTTAATTA